>NC_052486.1:11214406-11249774 GCF_009730915.1 Dioscorea cayenensis subsp. rotundata
AAAGTGAAAGATAGGTGCACTTAGAGGATCCACTTGGGAACACTCGATCTAAGGGATAGGTAGAAGAATTCGCTATGGGGTAGTACACTTCAAGGGTGACTTCTAAGACAGTCTAAACAGCTTATAGAATAACGGATGAGAGAGAGACAGGACAAATAAATAGCTATTTATGAATTAGTGAAAGGTGAGACATCTTAAAGTGAAGTACTCGCCTAGAGAATTCAAGTGCCCGGGATTCGGATAGTGAATTGTGAAATCATGTTGCTTTTGACTCCGTCTTTGCACCAAGATGGATATCGTTCCAAAACCCACTCCTATGAGAAACCTAGGAAGAGAGAGGAGAGAGAAGAACTCACATCAACGGAAGAAGAAAGGATAAGAGGATCCGGGGAGAAGAGAAGACTCCAAAGTCACAAAAGAATAGCTCATTCGACTCGATCGACAAAGAGGTTCACAGTGGGGAATGGAAGCTGGCAGTTCAGAGAGGATGAGAACCCTAGATAGCTGGGATACCCGTACTTAGATGAGTGTCCAAAATGTAAAGCATAATGAGGAAGGAAGAATGACTTCAATGAAAAGAAGAGTTTTGCCAGGATATCCGCTACCTAAGGAATTCGAAAGAGAGGTGAGGACCGCGAACATAGAAAGGTAAAAGGGATTCTGCCCCTGAATCAAAGGCATCCGGTATCTAGAGAAGGCTATAACCCCCTGCTATGAAATAGTCCTTCTCGCTTGCCACCTTGTTCTACCTCCTGCCTGATCTTTTGCATCAGCCTGGTGCTCTGATCTAAGGCTTGGTCTAAGAAAAAAAGAGAAGAGTCCAATTAGGAAACTATCCTCAAAGACCCGAATGAGCCTCCTGCCCGGTCTCACCTGACCTTACTCTATAGACTTACAAAGACCCGAACAACTTTCAAAGTGACTGGAATAGCAAGAAAGGGAAATAGAGGCCTTATCCCTCCCCCCCAGGATGTCGAGTAGCTTCGGATAAGGAAGCCCAAGGTCAACGGCCGGCTTGAAGTCCTATGGATCAAGGGGGTTAAGGCGTAAAGGTCAAGAGGCCCCCTACTCGAATCCATAGCAAAAGAGTCGCTATCGGACATCCTTCTTATTTATTAGCTCTATCGATGAAAGGAAGGTCCACTCGAAGGCCTAAGAGGCTTTCCCAAGGCAAAGAAGTACCAATAGAAGGAGCTAAAATAAGATCTCATCTCGGTCAAGTTAAGATAGAACCAGGACTTGAAGTCAGAATCAATGAAAATCAGTTAGCGGATCGACTATCTCGTATATAGAAGCCCACCTGACTCACCTCTCCAATGGAACTTGAAGTCAAGCGGACTGCTCCGATACAAGTGCAGCTGACAGATCCGAAGGAAGTAAAGCACTCAATCAACGGGAGAGTCTTAAGCTCATTTTCGTTGAATTCGGGTTTTAAGCAGATATTCCGAAAGGAAGTTAACGATGTGCGAAGTAAAAGATTGCTCGTTTGGTAGAACAAGGGACTTTCCTAGGTTCGTGCCGTACTAAGAGACCCACGCAAGAGGCAGGTGCTTCAAGTCAGGCATTGGGCTCATTTATCTGGTAGAAGAAGTCCGTTTCGCTCTAGCTGCGACTTACTGTGAATGAAGTCCGTCAAGTCAACAGGGATGGGGATGAAGGGCTTTGATTAGTCCTGGTTGTACTCTATGCTTCTTCGATTGGGCTGCGGAGCTCCTCTTTTAGCTCGTTCTCAAAGTTTAGAGGTGGTGTGAGAAGGTTGTCAAGATGCTTTTGACTCGTGCTGGTTAGGACTTGGTTCATAAAGTAAAGATGGTTGGTTTTTACTCTCTTTGTTTAGTTTGTTTAGTCTTTCGTTTGTAAGGTCTTCCACTAGGGTAAGCTAACAGAGCCAAGAGCGGGAAGAAATAGACAGAAGGAGCCGGGCTAGCGAACTTAGAACCTCTTTTTCAAAACTATCCTATCCATCTGATCCGGGCAGTTACAGAGGCAATTTGACCCGAGAGTTCCCTTCTGACTAATGAAGGAGAGGGCTGGCCTCATCTAGCTAACTTTCGGAGCTAGGCTACCCTTGAATTCATCATCCACTAGTTCTCCCTACTCCACACTTAATGAATGAGAGTCTCAAACCGATCATAGCAGACCGAGTTCAGATTCCCCCGGCTAATGCAATCTCCCACCCCTTGTTGCCACTCATTCAAAAAACGAAAGTTAAGAAAAGAAAGATGGGAAGACGAAGACTAAGGCCAGATGATAAAGACCCTAGAGGGCCAGGGGGCCATTTCACACCATCTACCCGATCTAGAAAAGACCTACCTTATGGAGCACTGAGAAGGAAGACCTGGAGCTCTTCTTTAACTCATTCATCATTCTTGGATCAACTGTTCTCTCCTAGCCCATCCGAAGAGAAGGATGGAACCTTAGCTAGAATCGGATCTTGACTCTACTTACTGGGCCTGGTCGAACTCTACCCTCCTCTGCCTAAGGAGCTAGGAAACTAGGCCGTACCATTCCCCCATCGTTCTTGAGTGTAATCCCTAAGGATATATTTTACCTCCTTAGACCACCTTCCTGCCAGCCCCCCTTTAAGCACACAAGTCAAGAAGGCCCTCTCGATGAGCCAAGGAAGGATGCCATGGAGCCATAGGACGAGAGCTATAGAGATTGGATCTTGAACCACGACCAGCGGGAGAGGCTTAGAAGTGCTGGATAAGATGAGGGGACGGAGGTTCTACCCTGGTTCATTCGGATTGCTAAACTGTAGTAAAGAGCTCTCTATATAGCCTGAGTCTTGTTCTCTCTCCTCCTATATCGAAGGCGATTAACCCAACTAGGCTCGTTCTGAAAGTGAAGCGGACAGACTGGTCTATAAGGCAAAAGACAGGCAAAGAATATAGAGACGTGGCTGCTATGCTAAAGGATCTGAGGGTCGCTAGTTCGTAGGAGGGTAAGCCTGCTTCTTTTGGCTCGACTGGTATAGATGAGCTCACAGGCAGAGTTCCATTTCTGCCTTCCGTTCTCTTTGACCCTGGTGGTGGTTCTTCAGCCTCAGGCTAGCTAGCTAGTCTCATATCTGAGTCAGTCTTCTCGTCTGCTCTTTCTGTCTGATCTTGACAGCTTCTTCTCTTATCTTGCTAGATTGGTGCCACTGTCTTGAATGGATGCCTCGTCCCCCAGGTTCAAAACAGAGGGAGAAGAGACATCGAGAAGGTAGGGAAAATGTTTTCATAAGCTTTTCTTATTAGGGGGGAGTTTCCTAAGTCGACTCTAGAGAGCGTATTCTACTTCTGGCTCGTTCGGGAGAATGAGGGAGTGTATTTACTTAGTCGAGTTGGATCTTTCTTCTTCTTGTAAATGTCTTAGACCAGTGATGCCAAAACCCGGGATTTCTCTTGCTTTTTTTAATTCGCCTAATGTTCTTTTCTCATCAAAGTAGAAAGTGATCTCGACGCAAACTGAATGCCAAAGACTAATAACGGACTTTTTCGAAGTTGCAACTTTGCCTTTTTCCTTAGATTTTTCGTTGTCTTAGTGACTTGCAAACTCATTTCTTGTCTAGCCCGTTCAGTAGGATATTGAGTCATGCTAGTGAGTTAGAGGATAGATAGACGGAACTAGGGAAGGCCTTAACGGACGAAAGATGAAACCACCTAAAAGCAGCGTTGAGGAAAGCATTCCCGCCTGGATACGTAGGCCGCTTATTGTGATGTATCCATTCCCTTTTGTATGTCCTCTAAAGGTCAGCGCAAACATAGTCGTAATCTGTTCGACCACGTCTTGCAGCTCTTCTGGCGTCAGGATTGCGGGAACCTGTGCTTTTTTTTTGTTTGGTTGAAATTGAAGAACAACTCCTTATGTTATGCTTTGGAGAAGTATTCAACAACTAAAAAATAGAGATCTGAGCTGGTAGCTTGCTGAGATGACCAAGGAGGTCATATTCAGACTGTGGAACTGCCTTATTGCTTTGATCTGGAGCAGCTTCTTCTTAGCTCTCAGGTTGAGAAGCCCTTGCATAGTCTTTTCCTGTTCGAGTAGCTAGAACCTCGGTCGGCCTAGTCTTCTCTGTAGGTGCGTCGGTGACCTCGATCAGCCTCTTTCTGGAAGATGAGGGGTCTTTTGTAACTTCTTCGGCTGATGGCTCGCTTCGGGTGACTCGCGGAGCAACCGTCGATGTAGTCAACTTCTCGAATCTGCTCTTTGGATGGCTTGATGTCGATGCATAATGGCTTGCTTTTGACGAATCTTCTGAGGCGTCGATCGGGTTGGAATCGTCACATGCCCTCGCAGACATGCAACTTTTCCTTCCCCTTCGAGGAAGTGCGCTTGGATGGGCGCAATCAGATCTCGATCGGCTTGTGATGAGGGCGACTCCCCTGAGGAATATCCTCGTTCATAGTAAGGATTCGAGTCATAATATTCTTCAACCGTCATTACTTGCGGTGAGATCGATCGGCGCGATTTCTCCTTTTTCGGTGGCGGAGCGACTTCTTTTGAGAACTATAGGAGGTTCGGTCACCTTCCCCCCGGCTACGCTGTTCCGCCCGAGGAACGTACATGAAAGTCAAGAAAAGAGAAAGGAGGCCTTACAGACAGACCGGTTCATAAGTAGGACTCACAGGAAATCTTTCCTAGTCCCAAAGAGAGAGTATTCTCAATCAAAAAGCCTAAAATCCCGCAAGCAATATAGTTTCGCTACTCACACGCTCATTTGAAATTTCGTCTGTCTAATAGAATAGAGAAAGAAGACAGACTGCCTAAGACAGCTCAAACTGCAAAGGCAAAAGAAGAATGAGGGTAGGATCAAGCAAAAAAGGAGGGAGGAAAGTGTCGAAGAAGGGAAATTAAGTACACTAATGAAAAAGTGAGCTCAGTCAAATAAAAGCAGGAAAAAATTCATGAAGTTAGGTTGTGCTGAAATAAAGCGCAGTCTTGCTACCGGGAAAAAAAGAAAAAGAAGAGTTCAGGATGTAAACCGCGTTCTGAAAAGGAAGGCCTAAAATACAAACGGAATACGTGATATCCTACGGATGAACAAAACAAATTTAGCTAAATTCGATCCTTTGCATACATGACTTAGAGGAGACTTTGGTAAACAAAACGACCGACAAGCAATTAATTCGAGGATAGCAAATACGCCCCTGACTCATAAATAAAGTCAAATTTAGGTTCAAAAAACGCGAAAGTATGGCTCCGAGTTGTTTCAAAGGAGGTGGGTAAATCCGATAAGCCGATAAAAAAAACGACATTCCAGAGGCATCTTCCATTCATTTCGATTTTGGTCTTTCTGCACCATATTTAGATCTGCCCCTTCTGCGATCCGGAATTCCCAGCAAATCCTTGACTCCTCGAATACAATGGGATTTCACACCTGGCGAATCTTTCACTCTACCTCCTCTGACTAAGACTATAGGATGTTCCTGCGAATTATGACCCTCGCCTGGAATGTGAGCAAATATATCATGTCGATTGCTCAACCGTACTTTGGCTATCTTACGTAGAGCTGAATTTGGTTTTTTCGGTGTTCTCGTCGGAACACGCGGGCATACTCCTTGCTTCTGGGGACATTGATCCGAAGCTCGAGTACGGTCCGTGCGCCGTTTTTCTTCTCTACCATGACGAATCAATTGATTGAATGTAGGCATCCCTCTTTCCTATGTCCTTCCCCCCTTTGCCCTATCACTAGTGCTTACTCCCGATCCGAAGCACCCCTTTTCCATTCATAGAGAGATCCAATCGTCAAAATCAATAAAAAAAGGCCATCATGGACCAAGATCCAAACAGATCAATCTTGTTGGGAGGTACTGCCCAAGGAGAAGAAAAGGTGACTTCCGGATCAGGGATAATAAATAAAATAGAAACCGGATAAAATCGTATATCGAAACGACTTCTGGCATCACCGGAGGGATCGGAACCACATTCGTGGGCCGACAATTTTTCTGGATAGGTCGAACTATTGGAAGCAAATAGAAAAGGAAGACCGAGTGGGATCAAAGAAACTAGCGGACTGATCACTAAATAGAGAAAAATAGGTGAAAATTCCGACATCACCAAAGCCCACTTCGTTCTCTCGCTCTGCTCGCGGCGCTCCTTGCTCGCGGAGCGGTATACCGAAAAAACTCCTTATGTTATGTTATAAACCAACCCCACCGAAGGCCGGTTGGTCGATACGATATGACTTATGATACCGAAGCTTATTTCATTCTCATTCTCTTTCTTCCAATCTTCCTTTTTTTTTTCTCATTGTGCTGCTGACAGGACTAAACTATGAGGAGACATTCTGACTTTATCACAGCAGGTTCAAGGTACCTGGTTGGGAACAGGGGATTTTCACCTGGTTCGCTCTAATAGTGAGAGGAGGCAGATTCTTTCGTCATTCCTTTCTTTTGAAATTGAACTAAAGTATAGAAGCCAGCCATGGATATGAGGGCCACAGGACATCAACACTCCTGGAGTAACCAGGCCCAAGGAAGCAGAAGAATGATTGGTAGGCTTGACAGGGCACTGATCAATGCGGAATGGTTGCTGCAGGATTGCCCGGATGGTTTTGTGGAGTATCTCAATCCAGGTGTATCGGATCATTCTCCCCTATCGATTACATTAAAACCTTAGCTAAACAGTGGCCCGAAACCATTTGAGTTTTCTCAAATGTGGACAAAGCACCCAGACCTACAGATAGTGGAAAGGGCTTGGAACATCAATGTGATAGGAAATCAGATGTTCAGACTATGTTAAAAAAAGAAAAATCTTATACAATACCTGCTTAAGTAAGTAATAAGTCAAAATAAGGAGTAAACATCCAACAATCCTAAGCCAATATCCCACCTTCTAGTTTGAGTTAAAATATTGGCTTTAATCAGCCTAGTCGGGATAAGATAAGAGAATAAAGCTGAAACCGATCCCTTCGCTTAGTTTATTTTGTTTTGTATAGACAGTCAAATTTTCTTGGTGTGTAAAGCACAGATTTTTATTTGAGATTAGTTGTGGACGTGAGCTAACGTATATGGGGGTTATTGCAACATAGATAGAAGAAGGAAATTTCCTCAATAAATAGAAAAAGTAGACCTAACACAGAAAGAGTTATAGGCTAGATAGATGGGGGTTTTTTTTCTTCCTATGCCCGACGAGCTGACGGTTTAACCCATGGCGAGTTCAAGGGATTAGATGGTTTTTGGGTTCATTTAAACCTGATAAAATATTTAAAAAAAGAAATGAATTGTTTAAAACCTTTTGTATGACGAACTATTCGGACGATTCACTACAAACCCAAACTCACCTTCCTTGGGGGCAGTCGGCGGACCAGGCCGAACTCCGATTATCGGCTCATGACACGTTCTTATAATAAAAAGAGGCTTACGGAAGAACTTTTATGGTCAAAGAAAGGAACAGTGCGTTTACTTTTTAACTTTATCCATTTGGATACGGAAAGAAAAGATCGGTGCGTCTGTGGAACAATAAAAATTCCTGTGCATTTCTTTCCCCCTTTTGATAGAAAAATGGGAGATATTGGAAAGGAAATTGAAACCAAGTTACAAAAAAACTTTTTTTCTACGACGCCTGCACACCGGTTGAACCATATTTGATTTTTCCCTCAACTCGCTGCCACACGTAAGTGTAGCTGCACGGCAGGAAATTCCAACTTTACATCGTCAACGACCCCTACATGAAAGGTTATAGTGTTAAAAAAATTTTTGACATTGCGCCTATATATACTGTCCCTTGATTCACATGGAGACCTAGCAACCAGTGTAGGCCATATAAGGAAGTTTGGCGTCGTATGCAGTGTCCATTTCCTCGTGGTCACCTTCGACAGTGGACCAAATCAAGACGGTCAGTATAGGCCCCATTGAGATGGTTCACGGATTTCCCGGTTCCGGTTCTATAAAAGAAATACATCCGCAAATATATGTGGAAATAACAAATTGAGAAACTTACCGTATTTTTTCATCGAAATAAAACGACATGTGCTGATACAGTAGAGAGCTTGGTTGTAAGGAAGGAGTGGGGTGGGGGAATAATATTACGTTAAAAACACTGAACGAACATACGATATGCTTAGTGTGATCATAGTATGCATGGGCGATGGTAGTCGATATAAATCAGAAAGAGCAGGGTTACCTTATTATTATTAGTTTAAACACCATGCATGCCAATAAAATAATAAGTAGCACTGATAACTGATATAAGTAAAGCGCAAACTTTTCTTTTGACGTGTTCATTCTCAGCGCCGTCCACACCATTCATGAAGGTGACCTCCGCCGTATTCATGACATCTGGGTCTGGGAGCAGACTTGTCGTCCCCTCCATTGCTGTTCTCGCAAATGTCGTCATTCCTGGTATGTCCGTTTTCGCCGTTACAAAATACGCAGCTGCCGCTTCTCTACCTACAGACTCTGTTCTAAATCCACGATAACAGGCGCCATGATACCCATATTACTTTACTTGCAAGTCAAAGTCTAACTTCTCCCATGTCAAAAAAATGACCGGATGTCTACCGACGAATACAACGTAGCACGCAAATCTGGCCATCTCCAATTTTTCCTGCAATGTGTCTGAGATCAAAGATTATAGGCCTATTGGCCTATGTCACTTTTGCTACAAGATTATTTCTAAGATCTTATCTTCTCGCCTTAACCTCTCTCTTCAAACTCTGATTGCTGAAGAACAGTTTGCCTTCCTTCCCCACAGATCCATTCACGATAATATCATTCTCACTCAGGAGATCATGCATTCCATTCATAGAGCCAGGGGTAGGAACGCTATGATGGCCTTCAAAATTGACCTTTCTAAGGCCTATGATGGGGTTCCGTGGGATCTCACTAGGCAGCTGATGCTGGGCTATGGTTTTCATCCTCTTTTTTGCAACTGGATTTATACTTGCATCTCCACTGTTCGTTACTCCTTTCTTATCAATGGTTGTATGACTCGATGGCTTACTCCTAAACGGGGAATTAGACAAGGCGATCCTTTGTCCCCGTCCTTTTACACAGTCAAGTTCTTTCGGATCTCCTCTTTAAGTTAAGGCCAGTCAGACTAAACTCATAAGAGGAATCAGGATTGATCAAGACAACAGGACCCTCACTCATGTGGCTTATGCTGATGACATATTACTCTTTTGTAGAGCTAATGAGTCTAATGCTAAGCACATAAAAAATTCGATTTACTAAGATCACTGGTCAAAGACTCAACATTGAGAAAAGTCAAATCATTTTCCCCCTTAATTTGTCTCTTGGCCATAAACAGAAAGTAAGACGCATTCCATATTTCCCTTCTGGTTCTAAAGTCTTTTTACATCTGGGATGTCCTATTAGTTTAGTTAGTGGCAAATATGTCAAGGCCTCAAATTTGACCTTCCTGATTGAGAAAATTGTTAAAAGCACTCAAGCCTGGGTCACTCAGAATCTCTCGTGGGCTGGTAAACTCACATTGTGTCAATCTGTCCTCCAAGCTATCCCCACCTACTTCCTGGCTGCCAATCATATTCCCAAAGGGATCAAGGATCAAATTGAAAGCAAGATTAGGTCCTTCATTTGGTCCTCTAGATATCAGCACAAAGGGTTGCACCTTATCAACTGGAACTATATTACCACCCCTAAGGACAATGGGGGGCTTGGCCTGAGTGAGGGATCTTGACACTATACATAAGGCCCTTCTCATTAAACAATTGAGCCGACTTATAAGCCTAGACCCCCCCATCTGGGCCAACTTTATGAAATATAAATACAACTTGCATGGGGAATTCTGGCTTAATCCTCCTCCTAAAAGAGCCTCCATGATCCTTAAAGATCTCATTAGGCTGGGCCCTGAAGCTGAGAACTGCTATGATGGTAACATTAGCACTTTTTCCTCTGTCCGGAATGCTGTGGAAAAGATCTTTCTCAGCAAACATAGGAATGCCCCCTCAGCATCTGGCCAATGAAGGATATCTGGAGGCTGAACGTTAGCCCTAGAATCAAGGGATTCCTTTTTTAATTAGCCTACTACTGTCTTCCTACTTGTGGTCTTCTTGTGAGTAGGAAAATTCTTGGGGACAGTAGATGTGTTATCTGTGACTCTCCAAAGGATAACATTGAACATCTTATGTTTTACTGTTTCCAGCCAAAAAGAATTTGGAATTCAATTTGGGAATCGACAGGTTTGTCTTTCAAACCCAAAGATATCTTAGATTTGATTGCTTATAACGAATGTTCTCGTAGCGTCTTTACCCTTATCAAATTTTTGGGCCAATTCCACCTTCGTACTACCAAAAAATCAAATTCTTGCCGAATCAGAGTTTGCTACTCCAACCATTACAAAACTAATACCTATTCTGTTTAGTACTTCAGGTGCTTCTCTAGCGTATAATGTAAATCCCGTAGCAGATCAATTGCAACGAGCCTTTCAAACTAGTACTTTTTGTAATTGACTCTATTGCTTCTTCAATAAACGATAGTTCTTCGATCAAGTTTTGAATGACTTTCTAGTCAGATCGTTCCTGCGTTTCGGATATTCAGTCTCATTCAAAGCTTTAGACAAGGGTGCTATTGAGATATTGGGCCTTTATGGTATCTCGTACACGTTCTGACGATTGGCCGGGCGAATAACTCAACTTCAAAGTGGATCTGTTGTGCGAAGAGTGTGTTATGAACCGTGGGCGCCTGCCTGGTTTGGTTGGTAGAGTCGGCTCCCCCTTTGTGGGTAAACGGGAAACCCGACTCTATGAACTCGAGGAAAGGCTGCACAGCAGTAGTAAGGGCGTTAAGACTGGAGTTTTTTTGTAGTGCTAGCAGGAATGCAAGTGAATGAATCCCATCCCCTAGCGTGTTTTAAAGTCAGCGAGGACCCCTTATTCTTATTGAAGTAGGGTGCGCTACGGCAACACAGGACTGATGGGGTGGGTGCTTGCTGTATACTTCGCGAGTCTTCATTGCCCCATTTTGTAACTTCCTTTCTTTCGTCCGTCCACGAGGCAGTCAAAAGAAAGAGAGAAAGGGGTGGCGATAACGCAGGAGTCGTGGCAGTTGTATACCACGAGGTCCCTATGGACAAGGGGACAAGTGAATCATCACTTTTGGGTACAGGCAGCCCTCTACCATCCATCCCATTGCATTTCTCTCGTAGAGTACTGTACCGTCTCAAACCAGATACATCTATTGAAAGAAATTCTTTTTTTTTCATCTTCATTATGATATTGATAGGGATCCCCACTCATTCCGTTATTCTCGTAACTACGGATTGTCCCTACCTAACAACATGGTAGTGGTCTAGGGAGCGCAATTGCTAGAGCACGGGAGAATGAAGAGTAATGATTTAAGCAAGAGCAGCCGGACGGATTACTATAGTGAGTCTAGTGAGTATTAAAGTCTTATATTTGTTTATAACTAAGTAATAATGTATGCTATAGCAGCCTTTCCGAGCGGGCTTCTGGGATTTCCTGTAAATCCCCATGATGTGGTAAAAGGAGGATATTAGGGGAAGCAGTGAGTGGAGATTCCCCTGCAGAGAGCCGGATGAGGGGAGACCCTCACATCCGGTTCGGAGGGCCAGGATATCCCGACCCTACTATCATTTTGGCTTTGCAATCTTACTTGGTTCGACTCCATTTGTGAGCTTTTCTCGTATGAAGGACTCTCTATCTTCTTGGGTAGATTCTAGATCGTCTTTCATTTTGATAGTGAGTAGTTTTTTTAATAATAAGTCAAGTCAAGAATAATAATAGAAACTGGAGGAGCTTGCCAGGGATGGCTTGGTAAGAAAGCAACCTCGTTATGTAGGCGCCAACTCAGTTCTTTCTCTTCTTTTCTTTTTTTAGTGACAGTTCATTCTAAAAAAGAGTCCAAGATCACTAGATTGAGCACGCGATGCGTATTTTTAGATAGTCCAAAGAGTCGGGTTGTCTCCTCTTCTTAATGTCTACTACTTCCTTTGCTTTCCCCCGCTTCCTTCATTCAACCCTCCCCGCCTCATAGCTTACCTTACTTCTAATGTCTAGCGTTGTTCCTTACCCGGACTTACAACTTCATACCGCTTCTCTACCATAGTTTTTTGAATGAAGGCTTAGCGACAAGGCTTATAACTCTCGAGTCGGTGTTGGAAAAAAAGAAAGAATAGGCTTCGCTCAATTTGGCTCGAGCTAGTTAGTGAGAGTTGTTCCATCGGGTTTCATTTCCCACAAATTAATGCTGAAGAAATTCATGGGAATCCAATGGCTCCACCCGACAAAACAAAAAAAGAGATGTACACAATGAAAAGAGGAAGAAGATGACCGTTTTGACACAAAGAGCCCTCGCCCGCTCTATCACGGTCTCTTTTCTACTTATGGTCTTTACGTGACTCATGATGAAGGACTAGTCATCCAAGTGGCAATCCGCACCCCCTCACACTCCCTCCCTTTCCCCGTATTTGATCGACCCTCGCCTCCTTTTTTTCCCTCACCGCTTCCCATCACCGTGATTATGCCTTTCTTCCCCGCTTTTCAAGGGCTCTGCTCCTTTTCTTTTTCGCACACACCTCTACTCTAGGCAGGGTAATTGAATCTCTCGTTCATCCTCGAATCTTTGAATGGAAGCGCCTGACTTTTCTTCCCGACCTCGATTTTTCAAAGATCTATGGACCATGCCATGACGAGATCTACTTTTCTCTTATCCGACTCAACCACGAGATAGGGAAGATTGATCCGAGCTCGTTCAATCAGGGGAGGGAGCCCTCTTCCTTGTTCCGAGTGGTGTGGTCTCACAATCTCGTCGCTGAGAGCCATGGTCGTTGGGAAGCGTAAAAAGGATTGCTTTTCATTGGACGGAAGGACTAGGGTCCCGAGTGTTGAGTAGCGTGTCATGGTCCACAAGCCGTGAAAGGATCAAGCAGGGGAAGGGTCCCCCCTTTCCCACTAACTTCATAGAGTCCCCTTCGAAACAAAGGAAAGAGGGAAGACAAAAGCCTAACCGAAAGACCAATTCTTGCCGCACTCTTGTTTCCTAATCTTCCCTAACATGCCTCGCTTTCCCACTTTCGACTCCCCGACATAAGACCAATTTGCTAAAGGCCCGTACTTTTTGAAAGAATGAAAGAACTATGGTTTTCTCTCGGCAGGTCTAGCACTCCCTTCTTCTTTCACTACAGTGCATGGATTACGATCGACCAATGCCACCCCTGCTTTTTTGAATGAAATGGATAGTATGTACGCTTGGGTGGTTTCTCCCGGGAGGAGCGCAGTGAGTTCTCATAGTCGAGGGCAGCGGTAGCAAAAGACTAAGACAGATCGATAGCGACAAGCGATGGGACGATCAATGGATGGAGAAAGAAGCGCAGTCGGGTCGACGACGTGCCCTTTTACGCCCGATCATGAATTCATAACGAGATCGATATTTTTTTCAAGCCAAAGGAAAGTTCGACCCCTTACCTATTCAGACCTTTTTGTCGTCTACACCGTGAATAAGTTGAAGCCTTGCCTTCCTCTAAAAATCAAAGAGTTGGTTTAGGTTTCCGCCATATCCACTTCCGGATCCACGTCGAATATGAGCATTTGAAGAAGAAGTGTTCACAATCTTCCTCGGCTAACCCGACATAGAACCCGAGATTTGCATGCCCCTTCTTTGCAACTCCTTATGAGTTTGGTAGTATTCGAAGGATCGCTTCCCACGCACCAAAGGAATGCTTAGGAATGGCATTCAGATCCCAAACTCTTTTGACCCAGTTCACCTTTCTGTTTTCATGCCGAATCGGGTTCCAAGCTTATTTTTACACTCAATTGCCCATTAGCTTAATATTTCCACACTACCAGCTATTATTGACCATAATCTCCATTTGATTGATGAGGGGCCATAGGTCCATCATGTCTGCTGAAGTTGAAGGGGAGCTGCCACTTTCCATTATTAAAAAGTCGATCGACCTTAGACGCAGGTCATTCCATATTCTATCTCCTACCGGATCACGGATGCGGCCCTGTTTAAGCCAAGGGTTAGACCACGAGTTAGTTGCCTACCCATCTCCAATAATATGCATAACATGTGCGGATATCCACTATCTGCTTTTTGCAGGGATATGGAGCCAAGCCCAAGAAGCATTAGCTAAAATTCTCCCAAACTTAGTCTTTCTTCATGTATTTGGATCCGATCCAATCAGCCCCTAAGATTATTCTTACCACTAGCTACTTCCCGAATAATCTAGCCTCGATCGGAGTTGTTCCGATCTTTCAAACTTCAAATTTCCAAACCGCCCTCCGCTTTTCGGTCTGCAGACGTGTTCCCATCTCACCGCGTGCATTTTTAGGGGGTAGAGCAATTCATTCGGAGTAATGAGAGAATGGATTTAGATTGATATGCATAAAAGGTATCTCTGGGTTCACCATCAATGGTGAGAAGCTCAAACGCATTCTTGGGAACCCGGTGTCGAACTTATAAAGCCGATCGAAACTGCCATTTAAGGGCCCGGTATCAAATTTGCTCATCATGAGACCGATCTAACCTATTAAGGTATGTAGCCAAGTGGTTTATGGCATGTTGTCGGCTTTTGTCTAAGAGTGAAAGTCGTGTAAACATTCAACATGCTCTCTGGTTCTCAAAAAGTTGAGAGATAGTTGGCGGATCTCTATCTCGGCCTTTGTCCCGTAGACCAAGGAAGATAGAGTTTGGGTACAAAAATGTTGTGCGATAAACGCGGGTAGAGGATAGTTTCAAATGTCAATCCTCATTTTTTTCCTTAGATTAGGATACTAAGCGTGGTCTTGTTTGTGGCTTCACTTGACCCGGAGGGGTGCTTAAATGATTAGTAATCCTAAACTCCGGTTGCATATATTCCCCAGTTCGAGTACTCGTTATCTAAGACTATAGACTTAGGAAGACCGATTCAATAAAGAAGATGAGTGTAGATTAAGCATGTCACGCCATGCCTTTCCAATCAGTTAAAGCCATTGATCTTGCTTCAACCAACTTGGTAAAGTAGTCTGTAGTGGTGATAACAAAATAGTTACCATGACTAGAGGAAGAATTGGACGGTCGAAACCGGGTGTGAAAGAAAGATGTTGAAGGGGCATGGATGAAATCTCCATGTAAAATCCTTACACCTACGCACAAACTCTATGCTGTCCCTTTCCCCCAGATAGCTGACCCAATAGTACCCTAAAGAATTTCTCTTAGCTAGCGCATGTCTATTAATGTGACCATCGCATGCTCCCTACATGAGTTTAATGAATGGTTTGTTGAGCCGTGTCATCACATCTAAGGCGGGCATTGGAAGTCTTTTGCACGACACCTATAATGCAAATCATCGGTGAAAGACAACATGGATGTCTTGGCTACTCCCGGTACGAATCATTCTTCAAAGGAATGTTTGGCAAATGGATTTGAGATGCCTTACCATAAAAAAAGAAAAAGAGAAAGCACGGGGAATTAAGTAAGCTTGTATGTGCCCCTCATCGAGTAATGGCCAAGAACTTGAATTTCTTGACTCATATCGAGAATGCTACTGAGTTCGGCATAAGAGGACATCGAGATGGAATGAATTAGTGAGGTGCATAAGGTCTTCTTTGTGCTTGGTTCACCCGAAGCAAAGAACTCTCCCTCTTGTGATGATTGCATGAAAGGTGAAATGCATTGGTCCTCCTTTCCCAAAGGATGTAGTTGGAGACCCCCAGAGTTGATTTATAGTGATCTCACTGGTCCATTCCATGTTGCTCGCTCTAAACTATCCTAAGTCTTAGTGGGTCTGGAGCTATAAATACTAGCACTTATGTTTTCGAATAGAGTTCCTATTGAAGCGCTTACTCCTTATGACCAAGGGGGTAGCGGTCACTTGAGATATTTGCAAGTCAAGCATATGCATGTGTAAAGAGGCAAGAATTAGATGCGACTTACGCCAAATGCATTTTTCACGAGCCCGAGGAGATAATGATCCCTGTGACAAAGAATGTATTTGTTGCAAGAAGTGCACATGTTGTTGAAACATCTCCCTTAGACTTAGCCTATGTTGGATCTTTGATGCAAGCTAAGAGAACAGAATGAGTAGAACTCGCCAATTTTTTTCCGAAGAGAAGGAAAGAAAGCTCTTTCAAATACCACACATGAGTCATTGGGCATACAAGTTTGATGTATCCCATTTGATATCTTCAAATCTGAGAATCAACAAACTCCACCTTGCATTGTTCACAAAATAGCAGGTGTTCTTTTTCAACCCTAATCACTCAATAATTTCCACAAGCACAAATTCTGCTTTTTATAGGTCTAGAGATTCTTTCGCAAAACAATCCATAATTTTCTTGTTTATTGGTTTTGTAATAAAAAGTATACGGTTTTGTCACCTCACCAAGTCAGTGGAACCGGTGAACCACGTGAGCTGGTTAGATACCTGGGGCAGAGGGCTCGTAGTACCCCCCTTTCTTGATCCAGCCTTTTCCTCGCTTCGGTAGTGAATCACCTAAAATCAAAGGGGGCTGGCCTGCAAACCATACCTATACCCATAGTGTGTCAGGCAGGTGGTGGACTCTTTGTTTGATTAGGGAAGGGAAGAAGGGGCCTAAGCACGGCAGATGTCGTACACTTGAATGGCAAAGGAAAGCGAGACCGTACCTCTTTTTCAAGGCCTGTTCGGACATACGGTTCCCGCGGAAGATCAAGTTGGTATGCCGTGTGATGGGAAACCCTCCCGCATGGTTCGGAGAGCACTGAAGACGAATGAGAGGTTCACCACCACATCATTGCAAGGAGAGCTCACTCGATTCGCAGATTGGTCCGACTCGTAATTCACTTCCGACCCCGTGTTCGATAGGCCCGACCGTAGTGATGTTAATTGTGGTTCCATCCATAAGTAGCTTGGTCCATCTTTATTCCATTTCATATATGTCTGAGGATCCGCAAAGCCCTCGATTTATGTGTTATTTATCCATTCCTACTTTTTTTATGGCAATGTTGGTGACTGGAGATAACTCCCTTCAATTATTCCCGGGATGGGAGGGAGTAGGTCTTGCTTCATATTTGTTAATTCATTTCGGTTCACATGACTTCAGGTAAATAAAGCAGCTATAAAAAGCTATGCCTGTCAATCGAGTAGGTGATTTTTGGATTAGCTCCTGGGATTTCGGGTCGTTTTTACTCTTTTTTTCCAAACAGATGAGACTTTTTCAACCATTTTTTTGCTTGTGCTAGTGCCCCCGAAAAATTCTTGGATTTCTCACAATATTAGATTGAATGCCATAACTCTGATTTGTATTTTTACTTCTTATTGGTGCTGTTGGGAAATCCGCATAGATAGGATCGCATACTCGGTCACCCGATGCTTTGTAGAGGGTCCCACTCCAGATATCTGCTTTGATTCATGCAGCTACTATAGTCACGAGTTGGCGTTTTTCATGATAGCAAGGTGCTCCCCTTTATTTGAATACCCAGCTATGGCTTTGATTGTTATTACTTTTGCAGGAGCTATGACGTCATTCCTTGCGGCAACCACTAGAATATTACACAACGATCTAAAGAGGGTCATAGCTTATTCAACTTGCAGTCAATTAGGCTATATGATCTTTGCTTGCTGCATCTCTAACTATTTGGTTAGCATCTTTCACTTAATGAATCACGCATTTTTCAAAGCATTACTCTTCCTAAGTGCAGGTTCGGTGATTCATGCAATGTCGGATGAGCAAGATATGCGGAAGATGGGGGGCTAGCCTCCTCGTTCCCTTTGACCTATGCCATAATGCTCATGGATTTCCTTTTCCAACTGGATTTTATTCCAAAGATGTGATCTTAGAGCTCACTTACACTAAGTATACCATCAGTGGGAACTTTGCTTTCTTGTTGGGTAGTGTCTCTGTCCTTTTCACTTCTTATTACTCTTTTCGTCTACTATTTCTAACATTTATAGTACCAACTAATTCAATCGGGCGAGGCAGATTACGTTGTCCTGATGCGCCCATTCCTATGGCCATTCCTTCAATACTTCTAGCTCTCGGGGGTCTCTTTGTAGGATACTTGGCCAAAGTGTGACGAAGCATTTGTTGCTCACCCGACACGATCGATCGAGGTCAAAAATTCACCCTAACACGATCATCCGGGGTGAACAAGAATTGGGGATCGGATGTGGGCAAAATTTCCGCCAATGGCTGAGAAGGTCAGTGCCAATTCCACTTTAAGCATTACAACCTCTAGAAGATTGTTCGAAATTTGATTCTAAAAAGAACCTATTTCACCAAGTAGTGCTAATTTATCCCATTTTTTTAGAATGGCTCCTCGTGGCTACATTTATGTTAAGTCCGGTCGCTTTGGGCCGTTGTACCATTTGATTATTGTATGGTATTGCCGGATCCGAACATAGGGCTACTTTATTTGTTTGCCATATCTTCGCTAGGTGTTTATGGAATTATTATAGCGGGTTGGTCTAGTAATTAGGGGGCAGCCGTTCGGTCGCCTCGATAGACGGACCAATTGGTCGAGAAAAAGGTTTGTGCCGCGGTGTTGAGCGATCTACACTACACGGTGTGGGCTTACATGGTTAGGGCTCATAAACCGTTTCTTTCATCAAGAGGGCCATGGTCGATCACT
The DNA here is from genome assembly GCF_009730915.1 of Dioscorea cayenensis subsp. rotundata. Taxonomy (NCBI): domain Eukaryota; kingdom Viridiplantae; phylum Streptophyta; class Magnoliopsida; order Dioscoreales; family Dioscoreaceae; genus Dioscorea; species Dioscorea cayenensis. The sequence goes on from NC_052486.1 coordinate 11,232,907, forward strand.
TTTTCCGGGCGGGATCGAGAAGTGGAAGTCATAAAAGAGATCTTTCTCTTCGTACCTCGGATCAAGAGGAAATGTAGCTTGTCAAGTCGGGCCTATATCTTCAATATTATAGCGTCTTTTTAGCTGGCTGTTCTTCTTTATCAACGCCACTAAGGACCCCTAGGTTCGCCTACTTGATGAATGAAAGAACATGAGAAAGGGTAATAAAAAAAGGAAAAGGTGACGAAAAGCCCACTCATCATGCGATCAAGTCGGTCAGTGAATTAGCCTAGCCTCGAGTACTAAAAAGAAAGAAATAGTAGGCGAGCGAGTTAACGAAGACGCTTAGGCTTATAGATAAGAGAGCGTCACAATTCAGCCGACACGATCATCCGGGGTGAACAAGAATTGGGGATCGGATGCGGGCGAAATTTCCGCCAATGGCTGAGAAGGTCAGTGCCAATTCCACTTTAAGCATTACAACCTCTAGTAGATGGATCGAAATTGATTCTAAAAGAACCTATTTTACCAAATAGTGCTAATTTATCCCTTTTTAGAATGGCTCCTGTGGCTACATTTATGTTAAGTCTGGTCGCTTGGGCCATTGTACCATTTGATTATTGTATGGTATTATCAGATCCGAACATAGGGCTACTTTATTTGTTTGCTATATCTTCGCTAGGTGTTTTTGGAATTATTATAGAAGGTTGGTCTAGTAATTAGAGGGGCGGCCGTTCGGTTGCCTATGATAGATGGACCAATTGGTCAAAAAAAGGTTTGTGCGCGGTGTTGAGCGATCTACACTACATAGGTGTGGGCTTACAAGGCTAGGGGCTCATAAACCGTTTCTTTCATCAAGAGGGCCCCTGGTCGGGTCACTTTTTCGGGCCGGGATCAAGAAGTGGAAGTCATAAAAAGAGATCTTTCTCTTTGCACCTCGGATCAAGAGGAAAGATAGCTTGTCAAGGTGGCCTATATCTTCAATATTATAGCTCGTCTTTTAACCGGTTGTTCTTCTTTGTCAATGCCACTAAGGACCCCTAGGTTCGCCTACTTGATGAATGAAAGAACATGAGAAAGGGTAATAAAAAAAGAAAAGCCCGACGAAAGCCCACTCATCTGCAGGTTGATAAGTGCTTGTGCGATATGAATGCGAAGCGTTCATTCCTTATGTTGAGCATTACTTTTTTCAGTTTTTTACATGAATATGTGTGTTTTTATATTACTTTTACGCAGGTAGGGCTGTGAGGGCGAGTATGAAGGAAATAGGCCAATGTGGATCATAATGCACTTATTTTTGGAGGAGATTTTTGCTAAAGTTCAAACGCGAAGATATAGGGACGGGTGTGAGATGCTAGAGTGTGTGCCAACCTCCTCGCATTCGAGTGAGCACATCCATTTGGAGGGGCACAAAGGCGGGGCACACTCGAGCATTCCGTCTTATGCATACAAGAACAAGAACCCCACCAACATATATATCATTGAAGAAGCAAGTGATTCACGACGTGAACGTGTGCCCGCTTTGCGTTACCCCGATGAAAGTATGGAATTGGGAAGTTATTCGGGTCGAAGGTCGTAGCGAGCAACTGCGAGCAATCACTCGTAGCAATTCATCGAGCGAGTACTATTCATAGCAGGCCGAGAAATCAAAGAAACAGAGAATCCACACGGGCGTGTGGAAATTATCCACGCCCGTGTGGAAATTCCGCGCAGCGCGTGTACCGATCCCACGCCCATGGAGTTACCCGATTCCGAGCCCTATTTAAAGCCGATTCAGCCCCGATTTTTGGTATTCTTTTTCTCCATCTTTTTCACCAACTTGTGAGAGAGCTTCAGCCGGGGTTTCGAGGGTATTGGCCAAGGTTTTGCGAGAGGTTCTACGGCTCCGACATCGTGATTCCATTAGGAAGAAGATTGGTAGGGAGAGCTTCGATCGAGGCGTATCCTATACCCGGACGAAGGAATCCTTGGACGACGAGTAGAGGACTTTCCACAAGACCATTGAAATGACCATCGAGGGGGTTTCTTTATGGATTCATTGCTCTTACATTCGATTTCTTTGATTGTACTTAGCTCCATGGAGAGCTAAACCCCTAGTGGGTACTTGGGTGATTGTGAACCCTAGGATGTATTCGCTTCATTGAACTTCTTTATTATGTTTTTCAATAAATTGATGTTTATTGTGAGTTCCAACCTTGAATGCTTGATTGTATGAACATTTCCCCTAGAGTGACACTAGGGTTGAGAGTTCTGTTGGTAACCTTGTGAGTGAATGACACACCACGAGCGTTAGACAAAAGCTAGGTTGGAGAGGGTTGAGAGGGTGAGTCGAGAGGTGCAGGGAGCATCCCCTTTCCCTCCGGCGTGATAGATTCTACCTCCGTTCCTCGAGTTCTTTGTGGACATAATAGAGTGAATGGTCTAAGGGATGAACCTCCACTGGGGGCCTAGTTGCGCGTGCAATGGAGTGAAGCGTTGAGATGATCTTAGTATCTAGGGCTTAATTGTGGCTATGGACCTTCCGCTGGACCAAAGGGTTAGGGTCTAAATCTAGGAAGAGATTTATCACTTGGAATCCCTAGAGCTCATTGCAACCCCTATGCGAGTGCGAGGTGTTGAGATTGTTCAATTTCTCCTCCGGGAGATATATAGAGTTAGGCATAGTTGACCTTAGATTTGGCACTATGTATGTAAGGTTTTCCATGACTCACCATTGCATTGATTAGGAAGCATAATAGAGAGTTCTTACACTTTGAAGCGATTATCCTAGGTGAAGCATCATCCGAGTACCCCATCTTTATTGATTGCCTTGCCTCCTCCTCACTTTTTGCTCTCTTACTTGTTGCTTTTTAATTTCTGAGAATTGAATCATTACCACACTTATCATTGTTGATATTCCACATAGCTAAGAATCGAATTAAGTGTCTTTACTCCCTACTCTTTGTGGATTCGACCCCACTCATCCGGGATTATTACTTCGACAAACCGGCGCACTTGCGGGATATAAGCAAGGGGACCTTGTCAACTTTTTTTGGCACCGTTGCCGGGGAGCTAGGCGTTTAGAGATACTTTGCACTTTGTTTTTCTTAGCTATTTACCCTTCATTCTATTTCACATCTCTTCTCTATCACCGTTCTGATTTGTTCTAATATTTCACACTTTCTTATTCTTCCATCATTCTCATTTGTTTTTCTTTTTGTCATGTCATATTTTTTTCTTGCAAGGATTTTTAAATGATGATTGACCCGATCGTTGCTCTATATTTACATGTCGAAGGTCTCAATAAAAAAGTTGATAGAATTGTCACTTCACGACAACAAAACATTCCCTGTTACAACCCATATCATCCAATTGAAGTGGGCTACCCAAACGTATTATGGGATAATGGTGAACAACAGTGGGAGGCACCTCAACAGGAATGTCAAATGGGTGAGATACTCGGAAAGGATGCATTTCAGTTACAAAGAGTATTAGCTAACTTTATTGAAGCATCCGATGTCTGCGTCCAAAATATGGAGACCACACAAGATGTCATGAAGCCTCCTATAAAAACCTTGAGCATCAACTAGGAGGGATACTTGACACACTCTCCGAGGGAACAACAAGTATTTGAGCAAGCAAGTCAAGTTCCTTATGAGAAGATGTGGTAGTGAATGACAATGAAGAAGTGGGGCGAGCGAGTATGATGTTGTCGAGATTAAGAGGATACAAGAAGAACCGTCCATTCAATGTGATAATTGTTTGAGTGGGACAGTATGTTTGTGAGCAAGAAATGGTGCAAGGAGAGTTGGTGAAGACATATTGCTTCCAAGTTGAAAGGGAAGAAGACGCAAATCCTAAGGTAATGGAGCAAGCATCTCTCTTTGGGATTAATTCCCATCCCAAATTATTTCCGTGGAGGCCAAAAGGTAAGATGGTTGGACTCTCCAACAAATATTCCACCCGGCAAGTAGATTTTTTTGGTTTAAAGGAAGTAGCTATGCAATACCTAGTCGGGAGGAACACACTCTTTTCAAGCCCCCATAAGGTAAGGAAAAGGTACGTCAAGCTAAGTGACGTAAAACAAGCGCTTCTTGGGAGGCAACCCAAGCAATTCTTTATTTTTCCTAGTTTTTTTAGTTTATTGTTTGCATGAATAAGAGCTTGAGTGTTGGTGTTTGGATTCTTATATGCCATTGCTATGCTTTTTCTTATGGACCGTTGGTGTCATCTTGTGCTTTCATGTGTTTTTGGTGAAGTTTTTGGTTGTTTGAGCTATTTCTCATGTTTTTCACTGGTACAACTTACATATTAGGGCAGGCTCTGAGTGTGTAAACATGTTACAAAATTTTCTGCAGAGCCTGCAGAATTTTCTAAGGCATCCAAAGAAAACACACGGGCGTGTGGAATTTCCGCACGCCCTGCGTGGATTTGCACTGCGAGCTCATCGGAGGAGGCACAAGGGCGTGCGGGCTGCCCTCGTGAATGACCATGAGGCGCCATCACGCCCGTGGGTAATTTCCGCACGGGCGTGTGAATTCCTGCAGAGTTGGGCGGTTTATCCCGAGAGCACACAGGGGTGTGGACTCGCCCCTGTGGGCGACCTTGTGAACCACACACGGGCGTGGGTAATTTTTCGCACGCCTGCGTGCGAATCTCTGCAGAGGATCTCTCCATCCCGAGAAGACACGGGGCGTGCATTTGCCCTCGTGAGTTGGGCTCGTGAATGTCCACGCCCGTGTGGAATTTTCGCACAGGGCGTGGGTCTTAGAGAAATTTTTCCCGGTTGCATGGAGAGTCCACGGTGCGTGCGCCCCACGTGGATCGGGCACATCGGCGTGGGTAGTTTCCACACGCCCGTGTGGATGTCTAGAAATGCTAGAACCACAGGGTTTTTCTTTTAAAATCTTTTTCGGTTTTCTTTATCTTTTTCACCCTCAAACGTTTTGAGAACACATCCTTGCTGTATCCTGACCTCTCACCATCATTTTAGAGGGTTGTTAATTGAGTTTTCCGGCCATTTTATAGTCTTTCATTCTCATTTTTGTCGGTAAGTTTCTCTTTCTCTTTTCTTTGCCAATCTTCATTTATTTTGTAGCACCAACGTCTTCTTCACCAGCAATGGAAACAGATGTACTAGCTATTGACACCTACACTTGAGGCGTCTTTACCTTCTTTGTTCTTATTTTTCACATTTTACTTTCTGCATTTTATTTTTTGGATTTGTATACTCGAGAAAGGATTTTTCCTTCTGAGTTTATTTTTCATTCGTTGTCTTGAGTTGTATTCATTGCTCTATATTTTTATACACTCGAGTTATTTTTTTGTTTTTCTTGAGCTTCACTTTGAACCCCCTCATGTATGCGTGCGGATGGTCTTGTCTTCTTGGAAATTGAGACTTAGTCATGGACACGGTCAAGGTGCTTCGGCCCTTGGCCATGCGAGCTTCACAACCTGTTGGAACACTACTGCCAATGAATTAGCTTCATCAGACGCAACACTAGTAGTCGGGGGAGTATGGTTTTGATTGCTTCTCCCACATCTATTTTTTTGAATGATATATTTTTGAGTGAGCTTGCATGTGTACATTGAGGATAATGTACAATTTAAGTGTGTGTGTGTATGGGGGAGTTTCATAATGCGCATATCTTTTTCTATTGTTCTTGATTGATATATGCTCACATAGCCAATGGCGGTTCATCTTAGTTGCAATGTTTGTATTCTTAAATCTAGGAGAATTGTTAACATTGAATGTTTTCATGCTCTAGTTCTTGCTTGAATTTTTTTAGGAATTTTTTTGCCCGATTTACACTTAGTGCACTACTCACTCTTTGAACTCTATTGGAAACTCATGTTTAATGTTAAAAGGGACTAGTTAGGTTTACTTCTTTTTGCTAAATTGATTGGAAAAATGAAAAAGAAGGAACAAAATAGTTTTATTGTTTATTTGTATTTGTTGGGTGGAAAGAGCTACCACCTATGAAGTATGAAGCTACTCTCACAAGTCGGATACTAGTTATGCCCTAATGAGAGAAAAGAGTTATCTCAGTAGGATGAGTGAAATCCACCACCGGGTAGAAAGAGCTACCACCTCGAAAAGTGTGAAAGCCACCTTAGCGGCCGCTTTGGAAAGGGCTACCTTAGAGGATGTGTGAAGCTACTACCATCTTTTAAAAATTTTTTTATCACTTGTGTAGATAAATAAGTCCCTTGCACTTAGAACTTTGAGGAGTATAACTTGGGGTGTTTTGAGTGAGTTCACACACTTACACAAAATTCGGGTTTGTTATCCTTTTTGATTCAAGTTTTTAGCTAGAGCATTGATTTTTTTCAGTATTAAGTGTTGAAATTTTTTTCTTACTTGTAGAATGCTATCTTTGTATACTTTGGTGAACCTAAGGCCAAGCACTTTCAATATTTTTCTTCATTGATGCACTGAATCGTTTTAATGTTTGCTTGAGGACAAGCAAAAAGCTTAAGTGTGGGGGAGTTTGATAAGTGCTTGTGCGATATGAATGCTGGCGTTCATTCCTTATGTTGAGCATTACTTTTTCTCAGTTTTTTTACATTAATATGTGTGTTTTTATGTTACTTTTTACGCAGTAGGGCTGTGAGGCCGAGTATGAAGGAAATAGGCCAATGTGGATCATAATGCACTTATTTTTGGAGGAGATCTTGGTAAAGTTCAAACGCGAAGATATAGGACAGGTATAAGATGCTAGAGTGTGTGCCAACCTCCTCGCATTCGAGTGAGCGCATCCATTTGGAGGGGCACAAAGGCGAGCACACTAGAGCATTCCATCTTATGCATACAAGAACAAGAACCCCCCAAACATATATCTCATTGAAGAAGCAAGTGATTCACGACGTGAACGTGTGCCCGTTTGTGTTACCCCGATGAAAGTATGGAATTGGGAAGTTATGAAGGTCGAGCACCTGCAGCAATCTAGTAGCAATTCAGCAAAGACTGCATTCACGCTGGCCGAGAAATCGAGAACAGAGAATCCACACGGGCGTGGGGAAATTATCCACGCCCTGTGGGAATTCACGGGACGGGCGTGTACTGGGTCCCACACCGTGGAGTTGCCGGATTCTGACCCTATTTAAAGCTGATTTAGCCCCAATTTTGGTATTTTTTTCTCCATCTTTTTCCCCAACTTGCGAGAGGGCTTCGGCGAGGGTTTCGAGGGGTATTGGCCAAGGTTTTTGGAGAGGTTCTACGGCTCCGACATCGTGATTCCATTAGGAAGAAAGTTGGTAGGGGAGCTTCGATCGAGGCGTATCCTATACCGGACGAAGGAATCTTTGGACGACGAGTAGAGGAATCTCCACAAGATCATCGACACGACCATCGAGGGGTTTCTTTATGGATTCATTGCTTTTTACATTCGATTTCTTCGATTATACTTAGCTCTATGGAGAGCTAAACCCCTAGTGGGTACTTGGGTGATTGTGAACCCTAGGATGTATTCGCTTCATTGAACTTCTTTATCATGCTTTCAATAAATTGGTGTTTATTGTGAGTTCCAACCTTGAATGCTTGATTGTATGAACATTTCCCCTAGAGTGACACTAGGGTTGAGAGTTCTTGTTGGTAACCTTGTGAGTGAGTGAGACACCACGAGCGTTAAACAAAAGCTAGGTTGGAGAGGGTTGAGAGGGTGAGTCGAGAGGTGCAGGGAGCGTCCCCTTTCCCCTCCGGGACGTGATAGATTCTACCTCCGTTCCTCGAGGTTCTTTGCGATCATAATAGAGTGAATGGTCTAAGGGATGAACCTCCGCTGGGGGCCTAGTTGCGGCGTGCAATGGAGTGAAGCGTTGAGATGATCTTAGTATCTAGGGCTTAATTGTGGCTATGGACCTTCCGCTGGACCAAAGGGTTTGGTCTAAATCTAGGAAGAGATTTATCACTTGGAATCCCTAGAGCTCATTGCAACTCTATGCGAGTGTGAGGTGTTGAGATTGTTCGATTTCTCCTCCGGGACATGTATAGAGTTAGGCATAGTTGACCTTAGATTTGGGATTACGTATGTAAGGATTTCCACGACTCACCATTGCATTGATTAGGAACCATATTAGAGAGTTCTTGCACTTGAAGCGATTATCCTAGGTGAAGCATCATCCAGTACCCCCATCTGTTCGATCGCCTATAATAGAGCAGACTAATTGGTCAAAAAGGTTTGTCTTTGCAGTGTTGAGCGATCTACTCTAGACAAGTGTGGGCTTACAGGGGCTAGGGGCTCATAAACCCTTTATTTCATCAAGAGGGCCTCGGTCGGTCGAGTTTTCCCGGGCCGGGATCGAGAAGTGGAAGTCATAAAAAGAGATCTTTCTCTTCGCACCTCGGATCATGAGGAAAGGTAGCTTGTCAAGCGGACCTATATCTTCAATATTATAGTCGTATTTTTAACCGGGTCTGTTCTTCTTTGTCAACGCTACAAAGGACCCCTAGGTTCACCTACTTGATGAATGAAAGAACATGAGAAAGGGTAATAAAAAAAGGAAAAAGGCGATGAAAGCCCACTATAGTACGATCGAAGTCGGTGCTGAGTTAGCCTAGGCAAAGTTACTTAGCTACTTTACTAAGGTATAACAGAGCGTCGGTGCGTAGCCTTCATTCTACAATGCTACGCAAAGTTACTTAGCTCGACCTTAATTTTCTTTAGTAAAAGGTGGGGCACTACATAGAAGAACCGTTGTTACGCTTACTTTTTCTAAGGTATAACCTTTTCACTCCCCGGCGAAAAGGCGCTCGCACCAGCGATAGACTACTAAAGATTCAATTTAAAAAGGCGCTACTTTGTTTCACAAGCCTTTGTCATTGTCGATCAACTAAGTAGGTCGAGACGACCCTCTGCGAATCGAGTAAATCTAAGGAGCATGCCGCAAAAACAATGGATGGTCCCCTCATGTATTTCATTCTTTTACGGAACGGATCGAATGAAAGTACCTTACCCCCATCATTGTGAACCTCTCTTTGTGATCGGGATAAGGTAGATGCCTCCCGGCCGGGGCGGATCGAGATTGGAGTTTCCTTAGGTAGCCACCGACCTATAGTTATCCTTAAACTTCCGTGCTTGGTGGAGAAGAAGCGAACAAAGGTACGCTCGCTTCTCGTCTTGTTCTCTGCCATGACTGGTACCGCTCGCCCTGACTAGGCCCTCTAAAAGAAAGTTGGAGCAACATTCATTGTATGAGAACATATTACCCATTTTCGTGGATAAGGGGCGGAGCGACCTCTCGATCTACTACTGCAGCCCGAGTCACGGGCATCATCATCTAGGCATTCCTGTTGCTCACGATCTCCCCTACGCCTGGGGCGTTGTCCGGGACAAGAGCCATAAATAGTTGTTGTTTCCATTTGGTTGTTTTTCTCGTTGTTGATCTTGGCAAGACCCATCCAGTTATGATGTCCGCTAGTTGGTAGTGAGAGGACTCTTAGTACCATAAAAAGAGGCGGTGAAAAAAATCAATCATTTGATTTAGTTTCATGCTCTCCTAGCGGCGGGAAAGGAATCTATCTATCTGCCTAGCTTTGGTAGATTTCCCCAACGCAATTCAAAAATGGAAACTCAAAGAATGCAGAGGTGGATAAGTCCAGACGACTCAGCAGTGATGCGGAATTGACTTTTATCGTTCGAGTGGATCGATATATAGTTAGGGAGCAATACATACCAAAGGTTCGAAGAAGGAAGGCGCATTAGAGTATATAACCAACACACCCATACGTTTCAAGACTACGAAAGCAAAAAAGGACTTTTTAAGGATTGAGTCGAGACAAACTAAAAAGCAGATTCATGGCTTATAGTGATTGGTACTCATTTGGCGCATACCTACTGCGACCCTTTTTTAGGTCGAGCAAACGCATAGGCCAACAAAGACATGCACCCCATGGGAATACATTGATGCACCCCACATGGAAATTAAGGCTAAGGTTTGATGGTTCCACGCCTTTGGCCGGGAAAAGAATGGGTTTTTCTTCTATTATATGAAGCTAATCTAATAAAGTGAGGGCTTAACCCCGGTCTTGGTTTAGCGGTGAATGAAATATCATATATGAGATATCATATATTTGCTTTCGAGATCCGTAGTAAAGTTCCTTGACCTTGGTGACCTCCTCTTTCATCCCGGTTCATATTGATGGGGAATTAGATAGAATAGCCGAGTGAATGAAGCTTTACAAATAAATTGTAATTTTTGTTGGAAATGAGAGGTCGCTCAACACGAGTTCCTTCAAACAACCAGACTCGGTCGTTTTTCTTACCTCTGTTTTTTGTTATATGTTGACTCTCTCCTTCCTGCTTCCTAAAAACCACGAAGACATCCATCCAGGGCGTGTCCTTTTTCCCAGATAATTTGATGAGATATCAATTCCTGTCTTCAAGTGATATAGAAACTTATTCCCTTGTTGACCCTAAAACAAAGTGACCTCACACAAGAAGAGGAAAAGACAAGAACTAGAAAATATCTTACTAGGTATTGGATATAAAATATACGCTACCCTATAAAAAAAGTGACATTCCTAACTTTTTCCCTAAGCTGGATCTCTTTCCCGAGCTGTATCTACCTCTCTTAGTAGGCTGTCATGTCCCTTTCCCAATCCTTAAGCTGACTAACCATACTTGACCTAAGCGCCCAAGGAATCCGATGGCACCTCCCCCACTACCATATGTCTCACTTTCATTGATGTGACCCGAGTCCTCCTGCGATGTCTGCGGGTCTCGTCAGATAACCATGAAGAATTGTCTCGTTCAACATATTCTGTGATGTTCACCTAGGCTCAAGATGCTTAATTCGTTCACCATGAGTAGTGAACTCTGTGACTCTCCAGGCCAACGTAGGATCAGCTTGCAGCACCTCAGTTATGTTCTTGGGCTTCTTCAGTTTCCCGCAATATAGTTTAGTTTCATTCTTAGGCGACTAGTTTACCCAGTCAAGACCTGAGGCTCTGGCCCCTAACTTGGGGAATCTTTCCCAGATCCACAGTTGAAGAAGCCAAGTGGGAATCCAGACATGTGGAGCCTCGCTGCTAACTACCTGGGACTAGTCCTTCGCCCGCCTACTAAACTCATTGAGCCCGTGATAGAGCTTTGCAACCACGGCAGCTGCCAAAGAAAGATTCTCCCTTAAGGCTATCCTGATCGCCGGACCCCATACTGAAGCAGGAACCCGCTGCTTAGGGACCCGAGGGAGAACAATCCTTTGCAGCCAGTCAAAAAACCTACCTTGATGAGTTCACGGTTGTTGCAGCTCTGAGTGAAGTGCTTTAGCGGTAGAAATTTTTTTGAAGTCAAAACATTTTTTTGAGATCTTTTTTACTTCCACACTCCGCCTCTCCTTCAAATCCATTTCGTTAGGGGAAAAAATTCTTTTTCCAAAATCAAAGAAAAATAAAAATAGTTATGAAAAAAAGAACAAAAGAAAAAAACTATGAAATTTCTTTCAATCATGAATCCCTTTGCTAAGTTCGACAATTCTCAACCGTAAGAGAAGTATAGGTAAGAGGTCCGGCAGCTTTAAAAGAGTGGTGAGTTCACATCGATCGAATTCATTTTTTCATTATTGGTTGATGAATGGAATTAAGCGTAAATTTGAAGCTGGCTACACCCCTCAACAAAATAGTGTATCAGAGTGCAAGAATAGGACCATCGTTGAAATGGCAAGGTTTATGTTAAAAGGTGCCAGGGCTTCAAAAGGCAGAAGCAGTCGCTACAGCTGTTTACCTTCTCAATATAAGAAAAATCGAAAAAGCGGTAAAGTAAATAAGAGGAAGATAAAATAAGTTATGGTTGAGCTTGAGTGAGAAGGGCCTAGGAGATGGCACGCGACCCCACAAGCTACTGAAGCATCAGTCAGAGGACCACCAGCCCCTATCTCTTAAGGCTTCTGGCTTAAAAAAAAAACAGGATCTAACTAACAGGGGGCCCGCTGAAGGCTGAAGGAGGATCTTCCTCCCCCTCTTCTTCTCAACTGATTGTTTGAAATAAAGAAATCTTTCAATTTTTCAAGAAATCAAAACAAAGGTTTTGCAAGCTTTTTTAGTGCATGTGCCATCAGAAAAAAAATGATGGCGAGGATTGCCCTCTCAAGGTATAAAGAAAACTGTTTTGCAAAGAAAATGATCGCTGAAAGAGGTTTGAGAAAACGACCCCTGCAGTCGTTAAGGAAACAGAAGAAGTGAACCTTGGGCCCCGTGTTAAGTTCATCCTCCTTTCCAAAAAATTGGGCCCCAGGATCTGATTCCGTTTTTGAAGGACTCCTGGAACCTTGTCTCGGATATAAGACCTACGAATCAAATCAGGTGTTAGCGGAAAGATAAATGGGTGACTCTCTATGTGGCATGCGAAAAAAAAGAAGCTGGGGCGGGGAGTGGGGGAAAGGAGATGGAATCAACTCGACCAAAACATCTTTGTTTCGATGAGCACTCGACCCTTCCGCGTCGAAGGATATTAGACACCGGACAAGACGCATGAACTGCCATCAATCACTATCTGCCGAAATCGAACCTGAGAAAAGAAAGTCCTGCTATAATTTTTATCCAGGACCGGTTGCTTCTGATCCCGCTTCAGAGTCTGTGTCGGTTGATGCGCCTGAAACGGCTTCTGATTTAGCTTCTTCAGCTGCGGCTTCAGAGTCTGGTTATAGACCAAGCCCCTTCTCTTAGTAAGTTGCTAAAACCCCAGTGGTAACCAATCTCTATTCCTTGTCAGAATGCGATGTCAGACCAGTAGGTGGGGAAGTTAGGGCCCGGCAGGTACTATGTTGATTCTCATACCTTATGTCTAAAAGCTGGCTCTTTCTGATGCTTGCCACTGCTCCGAGATGATTCCGCTTCCGATTTGGTTGGTTTTCAGTCTACCGTGTACTGTAGATAAAAGAATGCATGTTCACCCGGGCATTGAGTCAGGGCCCTATGCCTTATCTTTCTTAATGATGTTTCTATCCAAGTTGCTTGCTCTGGGTGCAGCTATCACGCTTAGGCTGGTTGGAAGCAGGAATGCCGGAAGCGGTAAGGCAGCTAGTGGATGGAGTTTCGTCAGCGCGGTAGAGTGGACGTAGCATTGAGGGTGCGCTGGTGGAGGGAGTTGGCCAGCTAGTAGCGCGCGGTTAGAGTCTAGAACGGATGCTCTGTGATGAATTCTTTTTTTCATAGGATTAATTTTTTTTTTAGCGAAAACTGGATCAAAAAGTAGATCAGTAGTCCGCTAGCGAGCTTAGGGCTAGTTGGCCTCCACCTTACCTGATAGCTCGTAATGGCTCTCGTCGGAGCATGTCTTTTCGGCTCTCGTTACATTCTTTTTGGTTAATCTCATTCTTTTTCTTTGGTTTCTGTATAAGCCAGGGGCATTTCCTAGCCCGAAGGCAGATTAATGATTGAATGCGGTCGGGCTTCCGGCGATTGAGGGGTCGATCTGTGTTGTGTGATATTGTCTGGTGAACATATGGGGCAGGGTCAAAAGGACATGGAGAGGTTGCCGTTTGAGGGCTTCGGCAATGTCTTTCTGTTCAGCATGTCTTTCTTATCCTTTTATTTGTCAATCAATCTTGCTCTTGTACTCGTATTTGTATCTGGTCAGTGAATCTATCTATTCGACATGATATATGGGGGTGAGTGAAAGCGAGGGATGGGATTCAAAGTAAAAAGCAAGCAATGGACTCCTTCGTAGCCGGTCAAAGCACAAGGTAGCAAAGTCAAAAGCAAGGGACGGGTCAAAGTCAGAGATGGGGTCTTTCGTTCCCGGTCAATCGTTCCTAGTCAAAAGCAAGGGGGCAGGTGCACAGTCAAAGTCAGGGCCGGTGTCTGGTGAACACATTCGTAATATGAGTATGGGTCTAGTAGACAAGGAAGGAAGCGAGGTACTTCTATCGTTCAGCGTCGACAAGGCAAGAAGAAGAATATGCCAAAAACAGATTCACTTTAGCTTCTAGCTCGCTTAGTGTAGGGGGCTTTCCTTACATCCTTTGATCGAGTTACAGTTTTAGGGATGGATTACGTGGCTGAACTAGTCATCCCGTAAAAGGAGCTATCCAACCTTCCTGTCCTTGATGTATCTCTCAGTCCGAGGTGGGCTCTTTCGATAGCTGGCTCGGCCGAACGGAATCACCGATCAAGAAGGGTCATTAAACCAACCCACCTCTTTGGTAGGGCCACGCTTAGCTTACTTATCTATTCCCACCCTAGCCCTTTTGATTGGCAAAAGAAAGATTCTTTTATGCCCCCTGGGGCGCCCTATTCTTCAAAGGGCTTTGAACCCCTGCCTCTGCAGAACCTATAGGGAAGTCCAGAACAAGCTATCCTAGAATCAATCTTTTGAGAGAGGCCCTACTAATATAATATAAAGTAATATAATATAAAAGGCAACCCTACTAATAATAATATATATTGTAAAAGGGCTCGAAAGCCTATAGTATTGTAAGGGCGCTAGCGCGCCTTATTTAAGTAAGGGTTTTTCTTCGCTGCCTTCCCTTTCTTCTTAGGCTGCCCCTTGCTGTCAAGCCCGATTCATGGAGAACGTACAAGTTTTTGTACGGGAAACCATTCTTTAATGATAGAAAGTCCTTCTTTCTGCACTGAAAAGTGGGGGGTATTCCCACTTTTTCATTCTCAGATAGGGAAATCCTTGCTTATTGTCTACTAACAGCTCTTGGACTGTGACAGGGTTGGACTACCGAGTCTTAGCTAATTACCCCCAGACCAATAGGTACTCTCAAAGGATCGTTGAACTCTCATTCGGATAAACGCAAAAAAATGAAGTAATTTCGTCAACACAGCCCCCGTAAACACAGAAATGGAATCCCTTTTTCCTCTTCCTGACTTGACCGCTTCTTTACTTGACTGCTCAAGCGCATCTTCTAGTTCAGTTCTGGTTCAAGTTCGCCTACTAATCTGCCTTCTTCTTCTGGGTTGGTTTGGCAGGGGACATCGTGAACTTACCATTATTGTGGTTGAAGTGGTACCGAAAGAAAGAAAAAGCACCATAGCCTGAAAAAAGTTTCACACTATTTGTTAATGTTCCTGATACGAAAAACTTTATATTAACTGGAACTTTAACATTTGCCTTCTCTTTCCCTTGTTCTGGAGCTGGCATTTTTCACTCGCGCTACCGAAGGAAAAGCAGAAGTCACCCTTTCTCTAAGCCTGCTAGCTAGAAGGCTCTACGCAAAGAAAGAACTGAGATGGAATAGTCCGGCCCACTCTGCTGAAAACCAATCGATAGAAGAACAAAATAGTAGGCCATTTCTTCTGCTCCCCTTCGCACCATTGAAGCTTATAGAGTATAAAATTGCTTTCTCTAGCCCCATTCAATTCAACATTTTCTTCGCTCATTTGGCTTTTTATTGTCATAATAGCTTCGTGAATAGAAAGGTGGAAAAGCCGGCCGAATAAAGCACTTTTATACTGAGTGGAGATTCGACGGGAAGAGTTGAAAGCCCCTACTCCTATAAAGTTGGAAAGATAAGCATTCGCTTTATTAGCCGAGCCAGGGACCGGGATAGAGATTTTATATGGGCCGTGTGAGGAAAAGATTGATATAGGAATAGGACTGCGCCATAACCCGATGTTAGGGTAAAAGCAAAGAAAAATAAGCCAAACTAGTTGAGGCTATCGGAGTTTGATTCCACACAAGGGCTATCAACTCAAACAATCTGCCTTTCTACGGGTTGAGGAAACACGAGAAGCAGAGGACCATTTGGCTGATCTGAAGAAGCTTTGCTACAGCGAGAGGGATTGAGCCCGAGGCGGGAGGTTTCGAAAAGGATATGGGGAGTTGACGATGCGGCTAAGCTAGGCTAAGCAAGGGGTAGTCAGCTGGGGTTATTCATCGAGGTCAGAGGCCGTCCAGAGTCAAGGCTAAGTCGGCAGATTTGGCTAGTCTGGCAAGTCACGAGAAGGGGGCGAGCAATCACGCTGTGCCTCGGGGTTATTTTGGGTCCCTAAAGGGAAACCACTCTTCCTCGGCCCTTCCGAGTCTTGGTAGCCCTATCCTTTGGTCAGCTTTCTAGCCTCTTCTCTTAGTTGCGACTCGTTTTGTCTTTGAGTTCTGTTAATGAGGGAAGCCCTTAAGCGGGATTGGTTGCGCATAGTGCACGCAGAGGCATGTAGGAGCAACTCAAGTCCACGTCTTTGAGTCAGGAAGTCGGGAGTTGTTGTCGAGAAAAGACCCTCCTTGGGGAACTGTGCGGTTGGTGGAGTGGGGTTCACTTTTCGGGAGGAGAGCCCCGCATGACGTGAGGAGTGAGGGTGGAGCTTTGTGTTCTCAGCCAAAGCAGTTCAAGGAGTGAGTCTTACTTCTTATAGACGTCATGCCAGGGACACTCACTTGAGAAAGGGGTGAGAAGGAAAAGAGATATATGATGGAAATGCAGTAAGAAGTAGGTCTTGTTCCTTGGGGTTACTACGTCTAGACTGTTGTTGCTCTCTTCTTGCTACTATTCGCTTGGTCTGAAGGCCTCTTTGTTGGGCGAATTAGGCGGTGGTCTTGTTGCCCTAGCTCGTTGATGGGCTGTGACGAAAGAGCGGGCAACATTTCTTGATCGACAAGCGCAACATGATCTTGGCCACTTTGCTTCTTGCACCATTCACTCACTCATAGGAACATAAGATGACCCAGGTACGTTCATCGGTCGATCTCTTATTTATCCCCGAGCTTCTTTTCGCCTAACACGGCGGAAAGAAAGAGGTATTTTAGGCTGTATCTACTTTAATTTAAGGTTTGAGCGAGAGTTCGTGAAGGATACTAGTAAGACGAGCGGAGATAACTCAAACCGTGATTGAGGGACGGGACGGAAGGATTATAGGGCTCCACTTACTGGTAGGATGGTGGGGGTGTGTGATTGGATGGTTGGTGGTTGGGCGGCAACTCTATGGCTGTGCCTGGTGATTTGTGGTCTTGGGACTTGAGTTCCTT
>NC_052486.1:11250774-11323789 GCF_009730915.1 Dioscorea cayenensis subsp. rotundata
AAAGGTAATAAGTGCTTATGTATTAGTAATATGAAGTACTCTTTTCTTGCGATAAGCATTACTTTTCTTAGATTTTATCACTAATACATGTGTATTTGTGTGTTTTTGTTCATGTAGGGTTGTGGAGACAAATGAGAAGAAAGAAAACCAGTAATTCACGTTTGCACTTTGTTGATGAAATACCGGTGAACAAGCGTGAAGAGCGTAAGTAGTGCTCAAGACATGTAGTGTGTGCCGACCCTCTGTTATGTTCAAAATATATGCAAATTGGAGGGCACGGGCGCAAAATTTAAATTCTGATTCACAGGGCTTTGTAGAAATTCTGGCACGTGGCGGATGCCGGATCCTACCCAATTTAAGTCTCAGATTTCAACCCAATTTGACACATCACTTACATATTTTGGCTAATAAACTACTCCACCTTTAGGGCTCCGTGGCTAAGGTTTGAGAAACTTTAGCTGGAAGCTTTTGGACAGGTTATATCCTTTAACTTGCCATTTTTCTTGAGAAGAGTTATTGGGGAGCTTTCATAAATATGATCCATTGATTGTGCTGGAAGCAGCAGGGACCTTGAAGAGCATTAGCCGCTCCATGAACCATTGGCTTCAAACACCAATGGGGTTTTATTCATGGATTATCTTTTTTTACTTTTGGTTTCATTATTGATTGGATTGTGCTCCATGGAGAACTAAATCCTGATGGGTGTATGGACTTGTAAACCCTAGGATGATGTTATTTCTTTAACCTCTTGTTATGCTTTCATTAATTGATATTTTACTTGAGTTCGATCTTGAATGCTTGTTGAGTTGATTTTTCCTTAAGTGACACTAGGATTTGAGAATCCATTTTGGTAATCGCCTTGTGGATGAGTGACACACCATGAGGGTGACAATTCTAGATTATGAGAGGATGGTGGGAATGGCCCGGGGCATCCGCTCCCTCAGGTGTGATTTATCCTACCTCCATGTTACAAGGAGTACTGCGGTGCGCGTAGAGTGAGTACACAAGGAGGCAGACTTCTGCTTGGGGAGGCTTAGTTGGCATGGCAATAAGGTGAGCGTTAATGTAATCCTTAGTATGCAGGGGCAACTATGACCAGGTTTCGTTTACTGGACCAAGGTTAGATCTATTTTAGGAATAGGGTTTATTACTTGATTCCCTAGAGCCTAAAAACAACCCTATGCTTCTTGTGAGTATAAAGACTAAGAATTTCTCACCGGGCATAGTGTGGGTTAGTCACGTTTGACCTTAGTTTTGGGACCGTATTTTAAGGATATCCATGACTCATTATACATTAGTTGGAAACTTATAATGATTGGTATTGTATTTGAAACAATAATAGTCTAGGGTGAAAGCGATATACGGATGCCCCATTTATCGTCTATTGAATTTCCTATCTTTTATTTGCGCCTTCCTTTTCTTTTCTTATTTCTATTTGCATTGATTCTTATTTCACATCCTATTAATTAAATTTCATTCTAGTTAAATAGCAATCTTTGTATTTCCAATCACTATTCTGACGGTTGACTACCCACTCACGGTGTGTGCTTGATAGGCTTAGTGCACTTATGACACAGCACTTAAAGGGCATTGTCGAGGAAAAATATAGATCATGGATGTATTTGTTGATGAAGTCTTAGATGTGAACAAACTACGAGGAACCTGGTTATCTTTGAAAAGACAGCATGTGATATGTGCCAACCTCGGCCAGGCTTGGTGGATGCGCTGGTGGAGTCATACGAAAATGATCGCGCTCATGTGTTACGACTTGTGCGGTACTAACAGATCTTAATCAATGTGGTTTAGTTGAAAATGCGGCGCCGTCCGCATGGATGTGTGATGGTTCATGAATCTCGATGAAAAGTGTGGATTGGGGAGTATTTTGGCTAAAATGCAGTAAGCGATTTACTATGGCAAAATCCAGCATAGAAGTTATTGATCACATTTGCGGAAATCGGCTTCCTGAGATTCACCGGGCATATATGGAAATTCCACACCCATGTGGATGCCCAACCCTATAAAAGCCACGATTTCGGGATCAGTTTTCTAACTTTTTCCCAATTTCTTTTCTCAAACTCGGGCGCTTCGCGGCCATTTGATGGACGCAGGCTTTGCCCAGGTCCTGGGGTGATTCTATAGCCTTCGACACTGCGTTCCTTTCCGAAGACAGTTATTAGGGGAGCTTTTGATAAGTGCTTTAGTGTGATATAAGGAATCTGAAGCATTCTTTCCTTATATTGAGCATCACTTTTCTCGTACATTAATATGTGTGCTTTTTATGTAACTTTTATGCAGGTAGGGTTGTGAAACCAATTATGAAGGAAAAAGAAGCCACTAGTGGATCACAATGCACTGATTTTGGAGGAAATTTTTGCTAAGGTTCAACGCTGAAGATATAAGTCGAAAAGTGAGATGCTAGAGTGTGTGCCAACCTCCCAGTATTTGGAGTTTGCTACAAGCATTTTGGAGGCACAGGGCGCATCACACTCAACCATTCCGACTTATGCACATAGAACAAGATTCCATCAACTTATCTGTCATTGAAGAAGCAGCGATTCACGCGTAAACGTGTGCCCGCTTTATGTCACCTCGATGAAAAAGTGGATTCGAGTATTTGGCGTGAGTATCTGTAAAATACTTGTAGTAAGCTCGCAGCAGCCATCTGTTCACAGACCTACCAAAATGATGTTTGAGAATCCACACGGGCGTGGAAATTACCCAGCCTGTGTGGAAATTCCAGCATGCGAGTGTCAGTACCGCATGAGTCGCTGTCGCTCTCGATTACAACCCTATTTAAAAGGCGATTCAGCCCCGATTTCGTATTCTTTTTCTCATCTTTCCCACGACTTGAGAGAGGGCTTCGGCTAGGGGTTTTGAGTTGTGTATGGCGAAGGTTTTAGAGAGGTTCATGGCTCGACATCATCATTCCTGAGGAAGAAGGTTGGTAGTCTCCGTCGAGGGTATCCTATACCGGACGAGGGAGCCCCTGACTGACGAGTAGAGGACTCTCCGCAAGACCATCTGACACGACCATCGAAAGGGGATTCTTTATGGATTCATTGCTTTACATTCAATTTCTTTGATTGTACTCAGCTCCATGGAGAGCTAAACCCTAGTGGGTACTGGGGTGATTGTGAACCCTAGGATGTATTCGTTTCTTGAACTTCTTTTATTATTCAATAAATTAATGTTTATTGTGAGTTCCGATCTTGAATGCTTGATTGTATGAACATTTCCCTAAGGGACACTAGGGTTGAGAGTTCTTGTTGGTAACCTTGTGAGTGAGTGACACCACCACGAGCGTTAGACAACCCAGTAGGTTGGAGAGGGTTGAGAGTGAGTCGAGAGGCAGGAGAGCGTCCCCTTCCCTCCGACGCAGTGATGATTCTACCTCCATTCCTTTGGAGTTCTTTGTGCCATAATAGAGTGAATGGTCTAAGGGATGAACCTCGACACTGAGTTGCGTGCAAGTGCAATAGAGTGGGCGTTGAGGGATCTTAGTATCTGAGGGCTTAGATTGTTGCTAGGGACCTTCCGGCGACTCGAAAGGAGTTAGATCTATAATTAGGGAAGCGATTTCTATCATTGGGAATCCCTAGAGCTCATTGCAACTTTATTCGAGTACGTAGGTTGAGAGTTATTTAATCTCCTCCTCGGGGACATGAATAGAGTTAGCATAGTTGACCTTAGATTTGGGATTATGTATGTAAGGATTTCCATGACTCACCATTGCATCTGATTAGGAAGCATAATAGAGAGTTCTTGCACTTTGAAACGATTTTCCTAGGTGAAAGCATCGAACGAGTACCCCATCTTTATCGATTGCCTTGCCTCCCTTACTTTTGCTTTCTTACTTGTTGCTTTTAATTGTTGAGAATTGAATCATTATCACACTTATCATTGTTGATACTCCACATAGCTAAGAATTGAATTAAGTGTCTTTACTCCCTACTCCTGTGGACTCGACCCCGCTCACCCGGGATTATTGCTCGACAAACCCGTGCACTTGCGGGATATACGCAGGGATCTTGTCGCCTTTCATCAACATCGATTCGAGCGAGGTGTGCCCTAGGGCTTGACGAGGGAACCCTTGGAGAACACGCAGGCACTCTCAAGAGACCATCGATATGGACTATGAGGGGTTTTACTTATGGATTGAATGTTTTCACATTCGATTTCATTGTTGATTGTATATTGCTCCAAGGAGAGCTAAACCCATAGTGGGTACTTGGACTTGTAAACCTAGGATGATTTTGTTTCATTGATATTTTATTATGCTTCTTTAATTGATGTTTTAATTGAGTTCCATCCTTGAATGTTTATTGCATTGATTTTCCCTTAGAGTGACACTTGGGTTGAGAATCTATCTTGGTAATCCTTGTGGATGAGTGACACACCATGAGGGATAGACAAAGCAAGGTTTGAGAGGGTCAAGAGGATGAGTCGAGAGAGAGTGGAACATCGCCTTTCCCTTCTAATGTGATTTATCCTATCTCCACATTCCAAGAGTTCTTTTGGTTATGATAGAGTGAGTGCTAAGAGACAAACTCCTGCGGGGCTAAGGTGCACAAGCTGTAGGTTAAGCGTTAAAAGTGATCCTTAGTGCTAGGGCTTAATTGTGACTAGGGGTCTTTCACTGTGACCAAAGGGTTAGATATATAGTAGGAAATAGGGTTTATCACTTGGAGTCCTCATAACTTCTTGCAACCCCGCACAGTGTGACGCATCAAGAGTATACCTTTCTGCTAGGCATAGTGTGAGGGTTAGTCACCATGACCTTAGGGTTTGGGACAAAGGTGTCTTAGGATTTCCATGACTTATTAGACATCTGTTAGGATAGATAATGAGGAGTCTTATACTTAAAACAATAGTTTTATGGTAAGCGATGTCCGGGTGCCCAATTTTCTTTCGATTGCCTCTCCTTCTATTACGTCTCTTTCTTCTTTACTTTATTTTTATTTACATTGATATTATTCACACAACCCTTTAATCATATTTACTATAGTTAAATAGAAATATTTTTTGTTTTTTAGCAGTATTCCCTATGGATATGACTACCCACTCACCAGGGTACTTTATTACCTTGACAACCCGTGCACTTGTTGTACGCACTCGGAAGGGCTGTGTTATTCGAAGAATGACCAAAATGATGAGTAATCCCTAAGAAGTTCTTGGTTCTATTCAGGCAATTACACATCAACATCCCATTTATGGAGGTGTTATCTCAAATCCCTTGCTATGCAAAGTTTCTCAAGGACCTCTTGACCCACAAGAGGAAATTGGAGGACAGTGCATCTGTGATCTTAGATACTTCATGCTCGGAGGTTTTGCAAAAGAATATGCTGAATAAGAAGAAAGACACGAGAAGTTTTATCATTCCATTTAATATTGGCAACTTGGGCGATGAGAAGGCATTGACGGATTCAGGGGCTAGCATCAATGCCATGAATTACACATTCTTTCAGAAGTTATTCTTCTGAGAGCCTAGGCCCACTAAGATGATACTTCAATTGGTCAACTAAACAGTTAGACATCCTAGGGGCATCATTGAAGATGTACTTGTAAAAGTTGACAAGTACATGTTTCCTGTAGACTTTGTGGTGTTGGATGTTGATGAGGATGCTGAGGTTCCATTGATACTTGGGATGCCATTCTTGCACACATCCAAGGCCCTCATTGACATGGACAGCTGACACACCCCTTGTAAGTGCATATCATAAGTGCACGGGTTGTCGAAGTAATAAAGTACCCTAATGAGTGGGTAGTCATATCCACAAGGAATAGTGCTTGGGAACACAAATATTGCTATTTAATTATAGTGAAGATGATTAAACGGTTGTGTGAACAATATCAATGCAAGTAAAAATAAAGAAAACAAGAAAGAGACGCAATAGAAGTAAGGAGAGGCAATCAATGGAAAATGGGGCACCCGGACATTGCTTTGCCTATGACTATCGTTTCAAGTGCAAGACTCCTCATTATGCCTCCTAACTGATGGCTGATACGTTGTACAAATACTAAGATACACGGTCCCAAACCTAAGGTCAACCATGACTAACCCTCACACTATGCCACGGCGGAAAGGGATACTCTCGACGCCTGACATTGTGTTGGGTTGAAAGAAGTTCTGAGGACTCCAACTGATAAACCCTATTCTCTAGTATAAATCTAACCCTTTGGTCTAGGTCAAAGACCCCTAGTCACAATTAAGACCCAGCACTAAGGATTACTTCAATGCTTCACTCTGTTGCTTACACAACCAAGCTCCAGCGGAGTTTGTCTCTTAGCACTCTAGTCTTATCATGGCTTCAAAGAACTCTTGGAATGTGGAGGTAGGATAAATCACATCAAAAAGAGAGGGGACATTCCACTACCCTCAACATACCCTCTCGACTCCTCCAACCATGCTTTTGTCTCAACCCTCATGGTGTGTTACTCATCCACATGGATTAAAAAGATAGATTCTCAACCCATGTGTCACTCTAAGGGAAAATCAATACAATAAGAATTCAAGGTTAGAACTCAATTAAAACATCAATTAGAGAAACAAAACAAGAGTCAATGAAATAAAATCATCCTAAGGTTTACAAGTCTAAGAACCCACTAGGGGTTTAGCTCTCCATGGAGCAATATACAATCAACAATGAAATCGAATATAAAAACATGCAATCCATAAGTAAAACCCCCTCATAGTTTGTATCGATGGTCTTTTGGAGTTGCCTGGTCTTCTTAAAGGGTTGCCTCATCAAGCCTATGGCACACCTCACCGAATCGATGCCGACGAAAGCTCCCCCAATAACTCCCTTATGAAGGAATGTAATGTTGAAGGCCATAGAACAACTCCAAAATCCTAGTAAAAGCCTCTCAAAACCCTTACTACAAGCTCCTCTAAAGATAGGAAAAAGATGAGAAAATGATTGGAGAAAGATTCTAAAATCGCAGCTTTTATATGGCTGGAATCGGGCATCCACACAAGTGTGTGGAATTTTCACACGCCCGTGTGAATCTCCCAAAGTTGATTTCCTGCAAGCTATGAACAATAACTGCTTAGTGATTTTGTTACACTCATTTACTACAGTAAACTGCAACAATATTTTTGCCAAAATACCCTTGAATCCACACTTTTCATTGAGGCCACATGAACGAGCACACATCCATGCTATATATCACATTTCATCTTCTACTAAACCACATTGACGAAGATCTTACTAGTATTGTACAAGTCGGAACACATGAGTCAAACACTTACATTTACATGTCATTGAGCACAACTTGTGTCTTCACAATTGTTCACTCCCAGACTTCATCAACAAATGCATCCATGAATTACTTTTGGTTCGTTTCTTCCACAATTGTCTCCGCAATCCAAGATGCACAAAAGAACACATATACACAAGAATAAGTGATAATGTCTGGGAAACGTAATGCTCAATGTAAGAAAAGAATACTTCATATTACATATACACAAGCACTTATCAACCGGGGGGGGATTAACATTACGATACTTTATATTTTCTTGACAGTACTGATGAGTTAATTGATGAATACGTGCAGGAAATGATGTGTCTGAACATATTTGAATGATTGCTAGATCAATAAGTGGAGAATAAAGAAGTCTTATCACTTGGTCTAGAGGACAAGTTGCAACCAACCCAGTGAATCATAAAGAGGATGGTTCAAAAGATGAAAAGAGCAAGGAGAGATCATAAAAAGTGTCCCAATGCACATGGGATGTGTATTCATGGAGTAAAGATGACAAACCCCTGTGTGGTAACAAACTCGATAACTCCCCCTTTACCTTTAAATAATTGTGTTCATTGTGCTTTCAAGTTGTGGGTTAGAGGGTAACCTTCATCTATGAGCCCTTGTGAGGTAAGGAGAGGTACATCATGCTTAGTGACGTTAAACAAGTGCTTATTGGGAGTGAATACAAACGCTTACTATTTTTCTAGGTTTTAGTTAAGTATTTGCATGAATAAGAGCTTTAGTGTTGGTGTCTTGATATATACAAGTCAATGCTGTGTTTTTCTCATGGATTGTTGGTGTTTAAGTGTGCTTAACTATGATTGGCACAGGTTTTAGGTCGTTTGAGCATGTTCTAATGAGTCCCTGGTCAGTTTTGCATTGTATATATAGCCTCTGTATGTGTATAAGTGTTGCAAAACTTTTTCTACAAAGTCCGTGATTTTTCTAAGTCATCAAGAGAAGACACATGGCCATATGGAATTTCCACACGGGCATGTGTTTCCGTTCAGAGCTCATCCCGAGAGGACACAAGGGTGTGTAAATACCCCTGTGAGTGACCTTGTGATGTTCACACGCCCATGGGTAATTTCCACATGGGCATGTGGATCTCTGTAGAGTTCTCAGATTCCATCCCGAGAAGAGGCAGGGGCGTGTGAATGCCCTTGTGGATGATGCTCTGAATGACACGGGCATGGGTAATTTCCACACCCTTGTGTGAATCTCTGCAGAGACTTCTCTTCCATCCCGAGTGCACACAGGGGCGTATGAGTGCCCCTGTGAGTACTCTTGTGAGCATCCACACGCTCGTGTTGAATTTTCACAAGGGCTTGTGGAACACTTAACCATTTTCAAGGAGGACAGAGAAGCCATAGGGGTATGTGGATGCCCCTGAGGGTCGAGCACACAAGCGTAACGAATTTCCACATGCTCATGTCGATGCGTTCAGAAGCAAAAGAGGCTATCCCATGAGCTTAAATGGGCATGTGTCTGCCCTTGTCAGCTTTTATGTTGAGTCACACGGCATTGTGGAAATTCCACACGCCCATGTGGATATGCGAAATTCATTTGCACCTTTTCATTTCCGAATGTCTCCATACCAAATGGACACCTCCCTTCATCTTCTTGACCCTCTCCGCATCTATTTATAGAGATTTGAGTGAGTTTTCCAACTGCATTCAAAGTTTTGTTTCTCATTTCGTCGGTAAGCTTCCCTTTCTTTTTCTTTGCCTAATCTTTATTTTGATCGATTATTGTGTTGATTTTGCATGTATATCATGTTTAAATAGTTGATGTATGCATTTATAGTGATTTTAGATTGAATTTTTGATGCATTTTCGAGACTTTTGCTACCTTGCCATGACGCTTTCATGCAGTGAAGATCCACACGGTAATGTGGAATTTTCGAATGACGGTGTGGATTCCTACAGAAGGACTTTTTCAAGTTGATTTGATCATCTGTTGTTCAATTCTCGCATGAATAGCCCCAGGACCAAGAAAGCGGCCGGCAAGTGTCCCAGAGAGCCTTCTCCTAAGCTAGAGCACATGGAATTCGCCATTCCTGAGAATCAGGTCCATTTTGAGCGACTATCAAAGCTCTTAAGTTTAGTCAGACGCAGTTCCCAAACTTAAGTGCACTTAGGGAGATTCAGTTAGAGGATGATATGGCGATGAGGTGGAGGAGTTACTCTCGGTGGGTAGCTCACACAAATTATTGTGTATTCACGAGCACGCCATCCGTATATTGACGCTAGAGGTATTGGCATCATTTGTGTTTGACTGATCATACAGTTGCTTCTCGAGTGTTGACACCTTTAGTTCCGTGCATTCAGTTAGTAGCATAGTATGAGTGTCACTCAGTTCTCCATCAGACTTGGTTTTGTACTAATGAGGCCTCGTGATAGATACTCAAGGAGTATGATCGACCATCGACCGACCGTCTGCATAGCTTTTAACTCCTCAGCTTGCTTACCATGCATTATGTGTCCAGGGTCATTATAAGCTAGTGGTCTCCAAGGCTACATGCTTCTCTCGTCCATCTTACTGTTATATCCACAACGTTCTGAGCAAATCATTGAACGGATGTGGTCATAGCACTTGAGTCCTTAGTTAATAGGAGTTACTATATTTATATTCTATGGTACAGAGTGAGAAGATTCACTTGGGGCACATCTTGGCTGAGTATCTGTGTCACTATAGCCATTATGCCAGAGTCGGATTTTCTTTCTCAGACCCATATTTTACGAGACTTATCATGGGCATGGGTTTGATGGATGCTATTCCAGGGGCTGAGAAGATGATTGTACTATCTCCCCTCAGCTTGGAGACCATGCGTTTGATGGGCATCACACGGAGGTTTAGAGATGAAGTATATGTTATGATCATGCCCTTACCAAAGCCAGCCGAGGGTGAGAGTGACGTAGCAGAGGGGTCAAAGCCTACTCTTGAGCCACAAGCAAAGCAGATGGAGACAGAGGCACCACCCGTAGCATAGGAGCCAGCTCTAGTGCATATGTTTTCTCCATCTCAAACCCATGATCATTTTGAGAGGCTCGAGAGTGCTATAGGGATGTTAACAGACAGAGTTGGCTGAGGTTCACGAGATATAGGCCGTAGACAATATAGAGGTGAAAACGCGTCTCGACATTCTATAGTATATACTCGAGCGAGATGCGACTTCTCCCTTTGTGATGAGACCCAACACTCCTTCGACATCTCCAGCACCTCCTTGACCACCAGCAATAGCATCAGCATCATCATCACCAGTAGTAGCAGCAGACCCACCAACAGCAGTTGACACCGACGCTTGAGGCGTGATAAGTGCTTGTGTGATATGAATGTGAAGCATTCTTTCCTTATGTTGAGCATTACTTTTCTCAAGTTTTTAGTGGATTCGGGAGTATTTTTGGCAGAGTAATGTAGCAGGTACTGTAGCGAAGCACTGTGTCAAACACTGTAGCAATTACTGTTCACAGCCCCATGTGGAAATTCACACGGGCGTGTGGAAATTACCCACGTCCGTGTGGAAATTCCACATGGCATGTGAAAAATCAACAGGCCCGTGTAGTCACCCAATTCCAGCCCTATTTAAAGCCGATTCAGCCCTGATTTCAGCATTCTCTTCTCCATCTTTTTCCCCAACTTGAGAGAGGGCTTCGGCTAGGGTTTCAAGGGGTATTGGCCAAGGTTTTGAAGAGGTTCTACGGCTCTGACATCATCATTCCTTAGGAAGAAGGTTGGTAGGGGAGCTTCCGTCGAGGCGTATCCTATACCGGATGAGGAAATCCTTGGACGACGAGTAAAGGACTTTCCACAAGACCATCGACATGACCATCAAGGGGGTTTCTTTATGGATTCATTGCTTTTACATTCTATTTCTTTGATTGTACTTATCTCCGTGGAGAGCTAAACCCCTAGTGGGTACTTGGGTATTTGTGAACCCTAGGATGTATTCATTTCTTTGAATCTCTTTATTATGCTTTCAATAAATTGATGTTTATTGTGAGTTCCAACCTTGAATGCTTGATTGTATGAACATTTTCCCTAGAGTGATACTAGGGTTGAGAGTTCTTGTTGGTAACCTTGTGAGTGAGTGACACACCATGAGCGTTAGACAAAGCTAGGTTGGAGAGGGTTGAGAGGGTGAGTCGAGAGGTACAGGAGCATCCCCTTTCCCCTCCGACGTGATAGATTCTACCTCTGTTCCTGTGGCCATAATAGAGTGAATGTTCTAAGGGATGACCCTCCACTAGGGCTTAGTTACGCGTGCAATGGAGTGAAACGTTGAGGTGATCTTAGTATCTAGGGCTTAATCGTGGTTAGGGACCTTCTGCCTGGACCAAAGGGTTAGGTCTATAATTAGGAAGAGATTTATCACTTGGAATACCTAGAGCACATTGCAACTCTATTCGAGTGTGGTAAGTGCTTGTGCGATATGAATGCGAAGCGTTCATTCCTTATGTTGAGCATTACTTTTCTTGGGTTTTTACACTAATATGTGTGTTTTTATGTTACTTTTATGCAGGTAGGGTTGGAAGGCCGAGTATGAAGGAAAGAAGCCAATGTGGATTACAATGTACCGATTTTGGAGGAAATCTTGCTAAGGTTCAAACCCGAAGACATAGGTTGATGTGAGATGCTAGAGTGTGTGCCAACCTCCTCGTATTCGAGTTTGGCACATCCATTTGGGAGGGGCATAAAGGCAGTCACACTCGAGCATTCCAACCTATGCACATAGAACAAGAGCTCCACCAACGTGTACACCATTGAAGAAGCAAGTGATCCACGACGCGATCGTGTGCCCGTTTGCGTTACCCCGATGAAAGTATGGAATTGGGAAGCTATTCAGGTCGAGTACTTTAGCAACACCATAGCATATACTGTAGCAGTATTGCTCACAGCCGGCCAAGAAACCAGAGAAACAGAGAATCCTGAAGGCCGTGTGGAAATTATCCACGCCCATGTGGTAATTCTGCACGGGCACGTGGAGCATCTACACCTATGTAGTCGCCCGATTCCAGCCCTATTTAAAGCCGATTTAGCCCCGATTTTGGTATTCTTTTCTCCATCTTTTCCCTAACTTGAGAGAGGGCTTCTGCTAGGGTTTCTAAGGGTATTGGCCAAGGTTTTGGAGAGGTTCTATGGCTCCTACATCGTTATTCCTTAGGAAGAAGGTTAGTAGGGGAGCTTCCGTCGAGGCGTATCCTATACCGGATGAGGGAATCTTTGGACGACGAGTAGAGGACTTTCCACAAGACCATCGACATGACCATCGAGGGGGTTTCTTTATGGATTCATTGCTTTTACATTCAATTACTTTGATTGTACTTAGCTCCATGGAGAGCTAAAACCCTAGTGGGTACTCAGGTATTGTGAACCCAAGGATGTATTTGTTTCTGTGAAACTATTTATTATGCTTTCAATAAATTGATGTTTATTGTGAGTTCCAACCTTGAATGCTTGATTGTATGAACATTTCCCCTAGAGTGACACTAAGGTTGAGAGTTCTTGTTGGTAACCTTGTGAGTGAGTGACACACCACGAGTGTTAGACAAAGCTAGGTTGGTGAGGGTTGAGAAGGTGAGTCGAGAGGTACAGGAGCGCCCCCTTTCCCCTCCGCCGTGATAGATTCTACCTCTGTTCCTCGAGTTCTTTACGGCCATAATAGAGTGAATGGTCTAAGGGATGAACTTCCGCCGGGGCTTCGTTGCTCGTGCAATAGAGTGAAGCGTTAAGGTGATCTTAGTATCTAGGGCTCAATTGTGGTTAGGGACCTTCCACCTGGACCAAAGGGTTAGTTCTATAATTAGGAAGAGATTTATCACTTGGAATCCCTACAGCTCATTGCAACTCTATGCGAGTGCGAGGTGTTGAGATTGTTCGATTTCTACTCCAGGGCATGTATAGAGTTAGGCATAGTTGACCTTAGATTTGGGACTATGTAATTAAGGATTTCCATGACTCACCATTGCATTGATTAGGAAGCATAATAGAGGGTTCTTGCACTTGAAACAATTACCCTAGGTGGAGCATTATCCGGGTATCCCATCTTTATCAATTGCCTTACCCCCTTCTTTAGTTTTGCTCTCTTACTTGTTGCTTTTACTGTTGAGAATTGAATCATTGTCACATTCATTATCATTGATCTTTTACATAGTTGAGAATCGAATTAAGTATTTTTATTCCCTACTCCCTGTGGATTCGATACCCGCTCACCCGGGATTATTACTTCGACAAACCCGTGCACTTACTGGATGCTAGACGTTTAGAGATACTTTGCACTTTGTTTTCTTAGCTATTTCACCACACATTCTATTTCACGTCTGCTTATTCTATCATCCTTCTGATTTTCTTTTTCTTTCTTTTTGGTGCAGCTCCAGGTTATGACCCGAGGGAATTCATCAATATTGATTGAAGGAGACCGTGAGCTTGAACGCATACTTTAGAAGAAAAGGGAAAGAACCCTCAGGCAAGAACGAAAGATAATTTAGCCGATTTGAAGGAGAGGAATCGAAAAACATGGCAAAAACAGAATGAGCAACAACGAACACTATCCGACTATGCCGGACCTTTCGAGTGTTGGGGACACAATCGAGTATTGCGCCCCCCGATTAGTGCTCGTAACTTTTAAGCTAAAAGCTCAGATTCATCCATATGTCGCAGTGAGTCCCCAAGACAATTCAACTAGTTTGGCCGATAAAGATCCAAACAGTCACATAGAGAGCTTTCTCGAGGTGTGCAATATGCTGAAGATAAATGGGGTGACGGATGATGCCACCAAATTGAGAGCCTTCCAATTTTCCTTGAAGGGGAGAGCGAAGCAGTGGCTACACTCATTACCTAGAGCATCAATCACTACATGGGAGGAGATGGTAGAAGCTTTTTCAGCCCTGCTATTTTCCAACCGGAAAAATCGACAAATCTTAGGAATGAGATCTCGCCCTTTGTTCGGCTTGAATTGGAGTCTCTATGCGAGACATGGGCAAGGTTCAAGGAGCTCCTGAGAAAGTGTCGGCAACACGGATTCCCGGAGTGGATGATTGTTCAAACCTTTTACAATGGTTTGAACCCGAGTACAAGGCAACTCTTGATGCAGCAGTAGGAGGTACCTTAGGTAGCAAAACTCCCGATGAGTCTCGTCAATTAATTGAGAAAATAGGGTTAAATAGCTACCAATGGAATGCTAGGGAGAAGAAAAAGGTGGCCGGTCTCCATGAAATTAATGCGGTAACCTCATTGGCGGTGCAAGTAGAGAGTCTTAGTAAGAAGCTTGATCTCATAGCTTCGAATAGAGTTGCAACCATGACCAATTGCATTGGTTGTGGTGGAGGACATGCTCCCTCCGATTGCCCGATCGTTATTGGTGATGTTTCTTCAGTGGAAAACGTTGACTTTGTAGGTAATGGCATGAGACCTCAAGGGAACCCATATAGCAATACTTACAATTCAGGTTGGAAGAATCATCCCAACGTTTCATGGAGTAATCAAGGACCACAAAAGGCCATGGGGCCACCGGGTTTCCAACAACAACAAAAGCCCCTCAAGTAGAAAAATGTAATTTCCCCGTGCTTGGAAACCGAATGAAGGATTTAGAGAAGCACTTGGCTAGATTTGTTCAATCATGCAAATTCACGCGTTTGAATCATCGAGGCTACACTCAGAATCATTAACGCCTCTTTGCACAACCTTGAAAAATCGGTGGTGCAAATTAGCAAGTCTCTCCCGGAAAGGTCACATGGAAGTTTACCAAGCAATACGGAAACCAACCCTAGAGAACATGTGAAGGCGATCACTTTGAGAAGTGGTCATGAGAGTTAAGGGAGGCTTTCGAGTGAGAAGCCGAAAGAACACGCACCCGAGGTTGTAGAGGTTGAGAAGGTAGCAAAGAAAGAGAAAGAGGTGGCATCCCCACCTTTCAAGCCAAGAACTCCCTTTATCCCTCTAGATTGAAGAATGACCAAGGGGATGAACAGTATAAGAAGTTCCTCGAGTTTATTCAAGCAACTCCACATCAATATTACTTTTTGTAGAGGCATTAGCTCAAATGCCTAAGTATGCTGAGTTCTCGAAAGACTTGTTGACTAACAAGAGGAAGTTGGAGGAGAGTGCTTCAGTGGTGCTAGATGTTTCATGCTCGGCGGTGGTGCAAAAGAACATGCCGAATAAGAAGAAAGACCCGGGAAGCTTGATCATTCCGTGTAACATAGGCAACATAGGTGAGGAAATGGCACTGGCGGATTCAGGGGCAAGTAACATCGGCAACTTAGGCCTACTCGGATTAATTTACAATTTGCGAACCGAACGGTGCAACATACGAGAGGTATCATTGAAGACGTGCTTGTCAAGGTGGACAAGTACATTTTTCTGGTTGACTTTGTAGTGCTAGACGTCGATGAGGATGCAGATGTACCCTTGATACTTAGGAGACCATTTTTGCAGACTTCCAAAGCATTGATTGACATGGACGGTGGAGAACTCACACTGAGAGTTGGAGATGACAAGCTTACATACCGCCTTGCTGAAGCCATGCGGCATTCTCTTGATTTTGATGACACTTTATACTTTCTAGACACTACAGATGAGCTTGTTGATGAATACATGCTGGAAATGTTTAATCCGGATCCGTATGACGGTTTGTTCGACCAAGAGGAGGGACATGAAGATGTAATGATGCTTGGGTCGACGGATGAAGTATCATCTACCACGGGGATCTTGAAGAAGGTGCTCCGGAGAATGAAGAGGGCTAGAAGACGCCACCGGAAATGCTCCAAGGCTGTTGGAGACGTACATGAGCCAAAAAAGTTGGATGAACCATTGATAGGTGGTCCGAAGCCCAATAATACACACTCTACCCTCAAGAGACTTTGCACATCATGTTTCCAAGCCATGGGTAAGAGGGTGACTTTCATTCATGAATCCCCGTGAGGTAAGACAAGATACGTCAAGCTAAGTGAAGTTAAACAAGCGCTTCTTGGGAGGTAACCCAAGTGTTTACTGTTTTTCTTATCCTTTAGTTTAGTTGTTTGCATGAATAAATTGTTAAGTGTTGGTGTCTTAATCTATTAGATGCTTGTGCTAAGATTTCCTTGTGAACTTTGAATTTTAATCTTGTGATTTCATGTAGAATTGGCGAAGTTTGGTCGTTTGAGCTCTATTTCATATTTTTCACTGGTAAAATTTGCATAATAGGGTAGGCTCTGAGTGTGTAAACATGTTCAGAAATTTTCTGCAGAGCCCCTGCGATTTTTCTAAGTCATCCGGAGAAACACCACGCGGTGGAATTTCCACACGCCTGGGGTTGCACCGCGAGCTCATCCGAGAAGGCGGGAGGGCGCAAGGGCTACCCCCGTGAATGAATGACCAAGCGACTGTCACACGCCCGTGGGTACTCCAGCACGGGCATATGAATTCTCGCAGAGTTGGGCGATTTTCCCGAGAGCACACAGGCGTGGACTCGCCTCGTAAGCAACCTCGTGAACCACGCACGCGTGGGTACTTTCCACGCCTGCTGTGAAACTCGCAGTAAGAGTTCTCTCCATCCCGAGAAGACACAGGGCAGGGTCGCTCTTGTGAGTTTGGCATGTGAATGTCCACACCCGTGGGGAATTTCCGCAAGGGCGTGTGAAACACTTAGTATTTTTCTCGGATGTCCAGGGAAGCCACATGGGGCGTGCGGCTACCCCTGTGGATCGGGGGCACGGGCGTGGATATTTTCTGCACGTCCATGCGATAGAAGTCAGAGTCAAAGGAGCATTTTTCTGAAAGAGCACAGGGGTGTGCGCACGCCCCTTTAATGCTTTTAAAGTGAGGCACACGGGCATGGGGAATTTCCACACGCCCGTGCGGATGCACAGAACGCCAAAAGTGGTGGGCTCTGTTTAAAAGAGGATAGTTCCTCTCCCTATTCACAACTTCTATTCGCCTAAAAACACTCTCACAGTATTCTCCGAGTTCACTGTGCTAATTTGGTGGGATTTTAGTGATGTTTTCTGACCAGTTCTTCATTTTCTCACTCCATCGCGTCGGTAATTTTTTTTTTATCATCTTCCTTGCCAATTAATGGTTTCTATCGATTAACCTAGTTAATAATGCTTCATTTCTTCAATTGGAAAGACGATTTATGTTTAGAACGAAGTTAGAAGAACTATTAAGTTGTATTTTTGGATTGTTGAAGCGTGGCCGTGGGGTTCTCACGCCCCGTGGATCCACATGGGCGTGCGGAAATTCCACACGACTGTGTGGATTTCTGCAGAATTGGTTTATCAATTTATTTGATCAATTTCGTTTAAATCTTAAAGATTATGGCACCTAGGTCAAAGAAGCAAGCTGATAAGAGACCACGTGAGTCATCTCCTGAGCCCGAGGGCATGCGGTTTGCAATTCCAGAGCATCAGGTTCGCTATGAGCGCCTGTCGAGGCTCCGTTTTGGGCAGACTTGATTCTTAGACACGACTATATTGCGGGATCTGCAGTAGGGAGATGAGTTTGCTGATGAGATCGAGGATCTCATTTCAGAAGGTGGTTGGCGGCAGTTACTGACGATTAGAGAGCCAGCCATCCGAGAGTTTGCACTGGAGGTGCTATCATCATTCGAGTTTGATAGATCGTATGCGAGCTTTGACAGTGTGGACACCATTTAGTTCAGAGTATTTGGACACCATCATAGCTTGAGCATTATGCAGTTTTCAGTACTACTTGGCTTGTACGAGGAGGCATTCACCGATACAGAGGAATATGCACAGTTAGTGACTGATTAGCCTAGAAGCTTGACCCCACAGAGAGCTTACAGAGTGTTATGTGGTCAAGGTCAGTACGAGCCGGGGGTGTCCAAGGCCACGTGCCTTTCCCGACCTGCATCTGAGATACTTGCATGTCATTATGAGTAGGTCGGTGAATGGCCGTGGTGATAGCACGGTGTCCCTGAGATGCCGTGAGCTACGTGCTTGTACTCGATGGTACGAAACGTGCATCGATTCACTTAGGGGCACATCATCGGCGGAGTACATCAGACATCAAGGACACTATGCTAGACTGGGAGCGATCTTCTCGGGCCCCTAAATTACGAGATTAGTGTTGGGCATGGGTCTCTTGGATTCGATTCACGGGGCCGAGAAGACGAGTGTACCTGCTCCCTTAGTCTAGAGACGATGCTGTTGATGGGCATGGTCTGCAGGGTTCGGACAGGGATTTTTTGCTTTAGTACTACCAGCCAGAGATAGCCGAGGATGAGGGTGATGAAGCCGGAGCATCTCAGCCCGCTCCCGAGCATCACCCAGCAATGATGGAGATCGAGGCACCTCCAGTGGTAGAGGAGCCACCCCAGTGCATATGTTTTCACCATCTCGAACCAATGATCGCTTTGAGAGGCTCGAGAATGCTATAGGGGTGGTGCGAGCTGAGGTTGTTGAGATTAGGGTTACGCAGGCTACTCAGTACACAGAGTTCATGGCGCGTTTCAACGTATTACATCAGATTTTAGAGCGAGACGTCACCTCATCATTTGTATTGCAACCGAGGACTCCTCATGCCTCCTCAGTTCCTCCAGCACCTCCATCGTCGACCACAGCACTGGTGGACCCACCATGTGCGTCTCCAGCAGCAAAAGAAGCATAGGAGCCTGAGAGCAGCACCGACACTTGACTTCTCCTTTACTTCCTTGCATTTTATTTTATTTTTCTTGTTTTTAGACTTGTTCACTCAGAAAGGATTCCCCTTTTGAGTTTATTTTCATTTTTGCATCATCAAGTTGTATTCATTGCTTCATATTTTATATACACTCGAGTTATTTTATCTTTATTGAGCTTCACTGAACCCTCTCGTGTATGCGTGCAGATGGTCTTGCCTTCTTGGGAATTTAGACTTTGTGATGGGCATGGCCAAGGTGCTTCGGTACTTACCCGTGTGAGCTTCACTGAACACTACTCCCATGGAATTAGTTTCATCAAACGCAACACTAGGAGTCAGGGGAGTATTGTTTTGATTACTTCTCCCACATTTGCTTTTGAAGGATGTATATTTTGAGTGAGCTTGCATGTGTACATTGGGGACAATGTACAACTTAAGTGTGGGAGGGAGTTTCATAGTGCACACATCTTTTCTATTGTTCTTGATTGTCATATGCTCACTTAGCCAATGGCGGTTCACCTTAGTTGCAAGCATTGTATTCTTGAGTTTAGGAGAATTTCTAAGATTGAATGTTTTCATGCTCTATTTCTTGCTTGAACTTTTAGGAATTTTTGCCCGATTTACACTTAGTGCACTACTCACTCTTTAAACTCTATTGGAAACTCATGTTCGATGTTAAAGGGACTAGTTAGGTTTATTTTCTTGTGCTAAATTCTAAAACAAAAAATTAAAAGAAGGATCAAAATAGTTTTATTGTTTATTTGTGCTTGTTGAGTGGAAAGAGCTACCACCTATGAAGTATGAAGCTACTCTCATAAGTCGGATACTAGCTATGCCCTAATGAGAGAAAGAGCAATCTCATAGGATGAGTGAAAGCTACCATTCCGGTAGAAAGAGCTACCACCTCGAAAGTGTGAAACCCTCTTTAGCGGCCGCTTTGGAAAGGGCTACCTTAGAGGATGTGTGAAGCTACTACCATCTTTGAAATTGTTGTCACTTTTGTAGATAAATAAGTCCCTTTTACTTAGAATTTTGAGGAGTATACCTTGGGTTGTTTTGAGTGAGTTCACACACGTACACGACTTCGGGTTTTGTTTTCCTTTTTGATTCAAGTTTTTAGCTAGAGCATTGATTTTTCGTATTTAGTGTTGAAATTTCCCTCACTTGTAGAATGCTCTCTTTGTATATTTAGGTGAACCTAAGGCCAAGCACTTTCAATATTTTCTTCATGGAAGCACATAACGTTTTAATTTTTGCTTGAGGACAAGCAAAAGCTTAAGTGTAGGGGAGTTTGATAAGTGCTTGTGCGATATGAATGCGAAGCGTTCATTCCTTATGTTGAGAATTACTTTTCTTGGGTTTTTACACTAATATGTGTGTTTTTATGTTACTTTTATGCAGATAGGGTTGGAAGGCCGAGTACGAAGGAAAGAAGCCAATGTGGATTACAATGCACCGATTTTGGAGGAAATCTTGCTAAGGTTCAAACGCGAAGACATAGGTCGATGTGAGATGCTAGAGTGTGTGCCAACCTCCTCGTATTCGAGTTTGGCACATCCATTTGGAGGGCCACAAAGGCATTCACACTCGAGCATTCCGACCTATGCACATAGAACAATAGCTCCACCAACGTGTACACCATTGAAGAAGCAAGTGATCCACGACGCGATCGTGTGCCCGTTTGCGTTACCCCGATGAAAGTATGGAATTAGGAAGCTATTCAGGTCGAATACTGTAGCAGAGCAATGCAGCAACACCTTAGCATATACTGTAGCAGCACTGCTCACAGCCAGCCGAGAAACCAGAGAAACAGAGAATCCACACGGGCGTGTGGAAATTATCCACGCCCGTGTGGTAATTCCGCACGGGCTCGTCGAGCATCCACGCCCGTGTAGTCGCCCGATTCCAGCCCTATTTAAAGCCGATTTAGACCGGATTTTGGTATTCTTTTCTCAATCTTTTCCCCAACTTGAGAGAGGGCTTCGGCTAGGGTTTCAAGGGGTATTGGCGAAGGTTTTGGAGAGGTTCTACGGCTGTGACATCGTCATTCCTTAGGAAGAAGGTTGGAAGGGGAGCTTCCGTTGAGGCGTATCCTATACCGGACGAGGGAATCCTTGGATGAAGAGTAGAGGACTTTCCACAAGACCATCGACACGACTATCAAGGGGGTTTCTTTATGGATTCATTGCTTTTATATTCTATTTCTTTGATTGTACTTAGCTCCATGGAGAGCTAAACCCCTAGTGGGTACTCGGGTATTGTGAACCCTAGGATGTATTTGTTTCTTTGAACCTCTTTATTATGCTGCCAATAAATTGATGTTTATTGTGAGTTCCAACCTTGAATGCTTGATTTTATGAACATTTCCCCTAGAGTGACACTAGGGTTGAGAGTTCTTGTTGGTAACCTTGTGAGTGAGTGGCACACCACGAGCGGCACACCACGAGCGTTAGACAAAGCTAGGTTGGAGAGGGTTGAGAGGATGAGTCGAGAGGTACAGGAGCATCCCCTTTCCCCTCCGGCGTGATAGATTCTACCTCCGTTCGTCAAGTTCTTTGCGCCCATAATAGAGTGAATAATCTAAGGGATGAACTTCCGCTGGGGCTTAGTTGCTCGTGCAACGGAGTGAAGCGTTGAGATAATCTTAGTATCTAGGGCTCAATTGTGGTTAGGGACCTTCCACCTGGACCAAAGGGTTAGGTCTATAATTAGGAAGAGATTTATCACTTGG
Source organism: Dioscorea cayenensis subsp. rotundata (assembly GCF_009730915.1). NCBI lineage: Eukaryota > Viridiplantae > Streptophyta > Magnoliopsida > Dioscoreales > Dioscoreaceae > Dioscorea > Dioscorea cayenensis. Next base: position 11,272,373 of record NC_052486.1, read on the forward strand.
AATCCCTAGAGCTCATTGCAACTCTGTGCGAGTGCGAGGTGTTGAGATTGTTCGATTTCTCCTCCAGGACATGTATAGAGTTAGGCATAGTTGACCTTAGATTTGGGACTATGTAATTAAGGATTTCCACGACTCACCATTGCATTGATTAGGAAGCATAATAGAGGGTTCTTGCACTTGAAACAATTATTCTAGGTAGAGCAATATTCGGGTACCCCATCTTTATCGATTGCCTTACCCCCTTCTTTACTTTTGCTCTCTTACTTGTTTCTTTTACTGTTGAGAATTGAATCATTGTCACACTCATTATCATTGATCTTTTACATAGTTAAGAATCGAATTAAGTATTTTTATTCCCTACTCCCTGTGGATTCGATACCCGCTCACCCGGGATTATTACTTTGACAAACCCGTGCACTTGCGGGATATACGCAAGGGGACCTTGTCAGAGTGCGAGGTTGAGAGGTTATCTAAACTCTCCTCCAGGACATGTATAGAGTAAGGCATAGTTGACCTTAGATTTGGGACTGTGTAATTTAGGATTTCCACAACTCACCATTGCATTGATTAGGAAGCATAATAGAGGGTTCTTGCACTTGAAACGATTATCCTAGGCGGAGCATTATCCGGGTACCCCATCTTTATCGATTGCCTTACCCCCTTCTTTACTTTTGCTCTCTTACTTGTTGTTTTTTATTGTTGAGAATTGAATTATTGTCACACTTATCATCATTGATCTTTCACATAGCTAAGAATCGAATTAAGTATTTTTATTCCCTATTCCCTGTGGATTCGATAACCGCTCATCCGGGATTATTACTTCGACAAACCCGTGCACTTGCAGGATATACGCAAGGGGACCTTGCCAGGGAAGTTGAAGGATCTGACAACATCTCAGAACAGAATGAACATCAAAAAACACTATCTGATTACGAAAGACAGTCAATATTGGGGACACAATTTAGCATTATGCGGCCCCCAATCATAACTCAGAATTTTGAGCTAAAACTGGCATTCATCCACATGTTACAGCAGCCCGCATAGTTAAATGGTTTAGCCGATGAGGATCGAGACAGCTACATGGAGAATTTCTTGGAAATGTGTGATATGCTCAAGATCAATTGTGTTATGGATAATGTCATTAAGTTGAGAGCCTTCCCATTTTCCTTAAAGGGGAGAGCAAAGCAGTGGCTACACTCATTACCTGGAGCATCGATCACTACATGGAAGGAGACATGGGAAAGGTTCAAGGAACTCCTACGAAAATGTCCTCAATATGGGTTTCCAGAGTGGATGATCATTTAGACTTTTTACAATGGTTTGAACCCAAGTACAAGACAGTTACTTGATGCAGGAGTAGGAGGTGCCTTAGCTAGCAAGACCCCCATAGAATCCCGGCAATTAATTGAAGAAATGGGGTTGAACACCTACCAATGGAATGCTAGGAGGAAGAAGAAAGTGGCCAGCATCCATGAGATTGATGTTGTTACATTGTTGGGGGCCCAAGTGGAGGCATTAAGAAAGAAGTTAGACACTATAACTTCTTTGAGATTGGTGGCCGTAATCAGTTGTGACGGATGTGGAGGGGATATGCCCCATCCTATTTCCCGATAGCCGTTGATGGTACACTCTCCGTTGAGCAAGTTGACTATGTGGGTAAAGCAATGAGAAACTAAGACAATCCCTATAGTTCTGGTTGGAGGAACCACCCTCATTTCTCATGGAACAACCAAGGGCAACATATGGCCATCGTACCACCGGGTTTTCAACAATAACAAGCCCCGAACATAGAGAATAGATTTTCAGGCTTGGAGACCGGGATATCTGATCTAGAGAAAGCCTAGACCAAATTTGTCCAATCATCAGATACACGGTTCCAATCTGTCGAAGCTAAACTTTGCAACCACACCGCTTCATTGCACAACCTAGAGAATCAAATGGGGTAAATCGCGAAGTCTCTATCGGAGAGACCACAAGGAAGCTTGCCGAGCTATACCAAGACTAATCCAAGAGAACATGTGAAGGCGATCACTTTGAGAAGTGGACATGAGGTTGAGGGTGGTCTTCCAAGTGAGAAGACCAATGTTGAAGCACCCGAGGTCATGGTGGTTGAGGAGAGAGCCAATAAAGAAAAATAGGTGGCACCCCTACCTTACAAGCTAAGAATCCCTTATCCTTTAAGTTTGAAGAACGACCAAAATGATGAGCAATACAAGAAGTTCTTGGGTCTATTTAAGCAATTGCACATCAAAATTCCTTTTGTAGATCCGTTGTCTTAAATGCCTTAATATGATAAGTCCTTGATGCCTCAGTGATCTTAGATGTCTCTTGTTCGGTGGTGTTACAAAAGAATATGCCGAACAAGAAGAAGGACCCCGGAAGCTTTGTGATACCGTGCAACATTGGCAATTTGGGAGAAGTGATGGCATTGGCGTACTCAGGGGCCAGTATCAACGGCATACCATACTCTTTCTTTCAGAAGCTAGGCTTGGGAGAGCCTAGGCCCACTCGGATGACTTTGCAATTGGCGGATCGAATGGGTGACATCTGAGGGGCATCATTAAAGATGTGCTTGTCAAGGTGGACAAGCACATATTTCTTATAGACTTCACAGTGTTGGATGTCGATGAGGATGCAGATGTTTCTTTAATACTCGGGAGGCCATTCTTAATCAACTCAAAGGCATTTATCGACATGGACGGTGGGGAGTTGGCACTTAGGGTTGGAGATGACAAGCTCACATACCGCCTCACTGAAGCCATGCGACATTCTCTTGAATTTGATGATACTTTATATTTTCTTGATACTAGCGATGAACTAATTGATGAATATTTACTAGGAAATGTTGAATCCAGACCCGTACGAGGGGTTGCTTGACCAAGAAGTGGAGAGCGGGAATTGATGATGTGGGCTCTAGAGGAGAAGGTACCATCTACTCCGGGGATTGTAAAGAAGATGCTCGAGAAGATGAAGTGACCAAGAAGATGCCACAAGAAATACCCCAAGGCTGTTGGGGATATGCGAGAATGGAACAAGGGTGATGAACCCTCAAGTGGTAACAAGCTTGACAACTCTCCCTCTACCTTTAAAAGGTTATGTTCATCATGCTTCCAAGTCATGGGTAAGAGGGAAACCTTCATCTATGAGCCCCAATGTGGTAAGAAGAGGTACGTCAAGCTTAGTGACGTAAAACAAGTGCTTCTTCGGAGGCAACCCAAGTCTTTATTATTTATCTACTTTTTAGTTTAGTGTTTGTATGAATAAGGTTTTGAGGGTTGGTGTCCTAATTTTGAGATGCTATTGCTATGATTTTCTCTTGGATTTTTGGTGCACACGTGTGCTAAAATGTGTTCGGCAAAGTTTTTGGTCGTTTGAGCATGTTGTGTATTTTTCTTTGGTATAGTTTGCATGATAAAAATAGGCTCTTAGTGTTTTTATTTGTTCAGGAATTTTTTGTAGAGCCTACTGAGTTTTCTAAGGCATCTAAAGAAAATGCATGGGAGTGTGAAATTTCCACATGCCCTTGGGTCTCTACTGTGAGCTCATCCTGAGAGGCCATAGGGGCATGGACTTTCATAGCGATGCATTTGAGACAACGCCTTGACAAATGGAATGTTGATGTGTAACTACTTGAATAAACCCATGAACTTCTTGTATTCCTTATCATTTTAGTCATTCTTCAATCTCGAGTGATAAGGGATTCTTGACTTTTAAGATGGGGATACCACCTTCTTCTCTTTAGCTCTCTCCTCAACCTCCATGACCTCAGGTACTTCAACATTGGTCTTCTCACTTAGAAGCCTACCCTCAACCTCATGACCACTTCTCAAAGTGATTATCTTTGTATGTTCTATCAGATTAGTTTCGGTGTTAATAGGCAAGCTCCCTTGAGGTCTCTCCGATAATAACTTCGCAATTTACCCCACTTGATTCTCTATATTGTGCAATGATGCGGTCTGGTTGTGAAGTGTAGCTTTGACCGACTGAAGCCTTTTATCCGATGCTTGGGTGAACTTGGTCAAAGCTTTCTCTAGATCGGTTATCCGGTTCTCCAAGCCTGAAACTCTATTCTCCTTGTTCAGGGCTTATTGTTGTTGTTGGAAACCCGGTGGTGCCATGGCCTTCTATTTCCCTTGATTACTCTATGAAAGATTCGGGTGGATCCTCCAACCGGGATTATAGGTGTTCCTAAAAGTATTGCCTTGGCCTCTCATCACAATACCAACAAAATCCACTTGTTCTACCGTGGATATACTACTAACAAAAATCGGGCAATCAAACGAAGCATGTCCTCCCCCATAACCAGCGTAACTAGTCAAAACCGCCACTCTACGAGAAGTTAAAGTATCTAACTTCTTACTCAATGACTGAACCTGGGCCGCCAATGAAGTAACTACATCGATCTTATGAAGTCTGGCTATCTTCTTTGTGTCTCTTGTGTTCCACTGATAACTGTTCATAGCTATTTCCTCAATGAGATGTTAGGCTTCTTTAGGAGCCTTGCTTCATAAGGTACCTCCTACTATTGCATCAAGGAACTGCCTTGTGCTTGGGTTAAACCCATTATAAAAAGTTTGAATGATCATCCACTTGGGGAACCCATGTTGAGGACATTTTCGGAGGAGCTGCTTGAACTTATCCCATGTCTCAAAAAGAAACTCCAATTCCTCTTTGCACAAAAGAGGATATTTCATTCTTGGGCTTCACAAATTTTGCAGGAGGGAAATATCAGGCAAAGAAAACTTCTACAATCTCCTTCCAAGTAGTCATCGATGTTCTAGTAATGAATGTAGCCATTGGTATGATCTCCCCTTCATGGAAAATGTGAAGACCCTCAATCTGATAGCAACATTTGTAACTCTATTAATTTAACCATGTTGCACACTTCCAAGAAGCTCTCAATGTGGTTATTCGGATCCTCATCGGCCAGACCATTAACCTGTGTTGACTGCTGTATTATCTGGATGAATGCTGGCTATAGCTCAAAATTTTGACAAATAATCAGTGGCCGCATAATACTACACTTTGTGCCTATAACTGTGGGTTTGGCATAATCTGATAGTGTCCTCTGCTGCTCATTATGTTCTGCCATATTATCTGACCCTTCACCTTCTACCTCAGCTTGATTTGACTGTTCTTACACAGGTTCTTTTCCCCTTCTATGAAGTGTTCATTCAAGTTCAGGATCTTCTTCAACCAATGACAAAGGGTTCCCTTGCGGTATAACCTGGAGCTGCAACCAAAGAAAAAAAATCAAATAAGAACGATGGAAGAATAAGAAAATGTGAAATATAATAAGTGGTGAATAGCTAAAATAGCAAAGTGCAAAGTGTTTCTAAAATGTCTATTCCCCGGCAACAATGCCAAAAACTTGATAATGCCCTTTTGCCTGTAAACCGCGAGCGCACGGGTTTGTCGTAGTAATAATACCCTGGTGAGTGGGTATTTGTATCCACAGGGAATAGTGATTACAAACACAAGATATCTATTTAACTAAAATGAACATGAATCAATAGTGGTATGAATAAAATCAATGAAAATGGAAATAAGGAAAGAAGAAGGAAGAGATACGCTATAAAAAATGAGAGGAAAGGCAATCGATAGAAAGTGGGGCACCCAGACAATGCTCACCCTAGGACTATTACTTCAAGTGCAAAAACAACTATTATGTCTCCTAACTAATACTTAATGAGTCATAGAAATCTTAAAGTACACGATCCCAAACCTAAGGTTAACCGTGACTTTTAAGTGCTTGTGCAATAGGAATACATAGTGTTCTTTCCTTGTGTTGAGCATTACTTTTCTCAGGTTTTTACGCTAATATGGGTATATTTATGTTACTTTCATGCAAGTAGGGTTGTGAGGCCGATTATTAGAGAAAAAAGCCAATGTGGGTCGTAATGCACTTATTTGGAGGAAATCTTGCAAAGGTTCGAACGCAAAGACATAGGTCGGGTTCAAGATGGAGGAATGTGTGCCAACCTCCTCGTACTTGAGTTCACATAACTATTTAGAGGGGCACAAGGGTAGTCACATTCAAGCATTCTGACTTGTACATATAGAACAAGATCTCCACCAACATGTCCGTTATTAAAGAAGCAAGGCGATCCATGACGTAAATGTGTGCCCGTTTACGTTACCTCGATGAAAGTATGGATTCAGGAGTATTTCAAGGTGGTACTGTAGCAGGGTATTGTAGAAAACACAGTAGTAAAAATACTATAACAACACTGTTTACAGCCGGCTGAGAAAAATGGAAAATAGAGAATTGACACGGGCGTGTGGAAATTCCACATGCCAGTGTGAAAAATCTACAGGGCGCCCACATGGGCATGTGGATTCCCGATTCCAGCCCTTTAAAAGCTAATTTCAGCATTCTTTTCTTCATCTTTTCCCCAACTTGAGACAGGGTGGTAGCTAGGGTTTTGAGAGGTATTAGCTAGGACTTTGGAGTGGTTCTATGGCTCTGACATCACGCGCCATTTCGAAGAAGGTTAGTGGGAGAGTTTTCGTCGGCACTGATCTGGCGAGGTATATCCTACGCCGGACAAAGGGACCCTTGCGACGAGTAGAGGACTCTCTACAAGACCATCGCCATGACTAACAAGGGGGTTTTCTATGGATGCTTTGTTTTTACATTCGATTTCATTAATTGTATCTAGCTCCATGGAGAGCTAAACCCGTAGTGTGTACTTGGGTATTTGTGAAACCTAGGATGTATTTGTTTCATTGAATCTCTTTATTATGCTTTCAATTAATTGATGTTTATTGTGAGTTCCAATCTTGGAGACTTGATAGTATTAATACTCCCCTAGAGTGACACTAGGGTTGAGAGTTATTATTGGTAACTCTTGTGAGTGAGTGACACACCATGAGTGTTAGACAAAGCTAGATTGGAGAGGGTTGAGAGGGTGAGTCGAGAGGTAGCGGAGCGTCCCCTTTCTCCTCCATTGTGATCTATCCTACCTACATGTTGCAAGAGTTCTTTGCGGCCATAGTAGAGTGAATGGGCTAAGGGATGATTTTCCGTTGGGGCTTAGTTACGAGTGCAACAGAGTGAAGCGCTGAAGTGATTTTAGCACCTTGAACTTAATTGTGGCTAGGGATCTTCCACCTGGGCCAAAGGGTTAGGTCTATACATAGCAATAGGGTTTATCACTTGGAATCCCTAGAGTTCATTGCAATTATATACGAGTGCGAGGTTGAGAGGTTATTCAATCTCTCCTCCAGGACATGTATAGATGATAAGTGTCTAAATGTAGGTGTTTTCATATATATATCATATTTACTTTGCATGTATTTTGTGAGGTTTGATTCCCGTTTTATGTTTAATCGTGTACTATTTGCTTTGTAGCGCATAAGGAAGCCATGGAGAACAAGAAGATATCATTTGGGCGAAAAGAGAAGAAAACAGGAATTTCATACTACCCCCATACTACCCAGTATGAGGGCCGTATGCACTGTAGCTGCGGAATGATTCAGAGTGTCTGCCCAGATTTCCATACTACCCACTATATGGGGCCGTATGGAGGCCGTATGCACATTATATGGAACGCGAATCTAGGGTTTTTGAGTGCTATACGACCCCCATATGACCCGTATGACCCGGGGGATATATATACTAACTTTTAGGGCAGAAAAAGAGACTTTCTGGCTAGACTTTTTGTTGGGCATATTTTGGGAGACACTTGAGAGGCTTGTGGCGACCTCGAGGAGGAGAAAAAGGGCAAGGAAGCTAGAAGATCATCCAAGCCCAAGGTCCAAGACTCTCAAGGAAAGAAGGCAACTTCATTCAAGGGGAGATCTACCACGATTTGAAGGAAGGAGACCCGCAGCTAGAGGAAGCGTCATTGGGCACTCCTTTGGTGGGGAAAGCGTTATTCAGCATAATCTTCACCTCATCCTCCACCATTTCATCTAGGGAGTGTCATTTATGCTTTTGTTTCATGTTTTGCTTGTTTGTATTGCTTGTTATGGGATGATGACACACTAGACACCCAAGGCCAATGGGTGTTGGCAAACCTTGGGGGGTTTTATCATGTATGTTGGATGATAACTTGTTAATTCCATGTTTTGGTAATTTTGAGATTTAATCCATTGTTTTCATGCTAAGTGCTACACTAAGGAGAAATCCGTAGCTCTTTATGAGTGATGCATGTAGATGTGACTTGCTCGCATGTATTAGATCATGAATGGATTAGAAGGGGATACTTGTATCATCACACCGAGAAATCGGATGTTTGGTAGCCATCCATGTAGGTTTAACCCGAAGAAGAGTAGGTTTACTCCTAAGTGAGATTTCCTCGTACTTAATGCAATCGTAGGGATATGGATTTGGGAGAAATTCCTATCTATGTTCATATGGGATTAGGGTTCAATCGCCGAGAAATTGGGGTTGTTCTAATCTTGGAATCTCATGGTCCATTTTACCCTTGCATCTCTAGATTATCATCCATGTTGCATGATAACCCCTCCAGGGGATCCACATCCATAAGCCTTTGAATTTCATTGATTCTCTTGCTTGCTCATTGCTTGTTCTCTCTAATTTGTTGGCAAATATCATTTTAGCTTTAATTACATTTAGTAGAGTAAAATCCATCGCTTGAGATCTTAGGCTAGATAATAGCTCAAGAAGGAGTAATAGGAGATCCTTAGCCACGTGGAATACGATCCTCGTGTCTTCACACGAGGTATTACTTGGCGATCCCGTACACTTCGGTGAAGCAATCAAGTTTTTTGGCGCCGTTGCTGGGGACTTTAAGGAATTCTAGGAAACTTTTAGATCATTACTCTAGCTATTTCATTCTTTACTCAATTTTTTTTATTGTTATTTTTCTTTTCCTTTAATTTTAACTTTCTATCATCTTTCTCAGTTTTGCAAGATACTGTGCATGACACGCTCAAATCCATCGACATTGATTACACCGGATAGTGAAATTGAAAGAACTTTGCATCGGAGATTGAGAGAGGTTGGTGAAGGATTGGGTACGTAGGACATTGAAATTGAGGATAGAGAGTCTTCAATCATGGCCGAAGAGCGACGCACTCTTTCCGAATATGAAAGACCCCAATTCACGGGAGATGAGTTTAGTGTTCAAGCACCAACCGTGGCATCCAAAAACTTTAAAATTAAAGCGAGTACAATCGGCATGGTCCAGATTTTGGTTTAATTCAATGGTCTAGCAAAATGAAGATGCACATGACCACTTTTGCCGATTCCTCCAAATTTTGCTCTACATTCAAGATTAATGGGGTGACCGATGATGACGATCCTTTTGAGACTATTAAAACATTGAAGGATATGGTTGAGAAGTTCCTTGGGAGATACTTTCCGCCAAGCAAAGCAGCTGAAGTTGAGGCAGGAAATTTCAGCCTTTAAACATGGGGAGTCCGAAACATTGTTTGAAGCCTATGAGAGATTCAAGGATCTCCTTAGAAGATGCCCCCACCATGGTTTTACCTCATGGATGCGAGTACAAATCATTTACAATGGGCTGAATTATGCTACTCGCCAACTCATTGATGCCGTAGCGGGTGGTTCCCTTAGTAACAAGTATCCCGATGAGGCTGAGCAATTACTTGAGTCTATGGTAAGCAATGAAATCACATTGGGCCTCAAGAGGATCTACACAAAAGACTGCTGGGATTTATGAAGTTAGTAGCAATGATGCCTTAGCCGCGAAGGTTGATGTGTTGACTCGAAAGCTTGATCTTCTTATGGACAGTAGTTCGAGGTCAGAATTAGTGATGAAATATAGCACTTGTGGTGGTGGGTATGATGCAGCCCAATGTCCAATTGGTAGCTCCTCAGTTGCGTCCATTGAGAATGTTGACTACATTGGAGGGCAAAGAAATCAAGGGAACCCGTATAGCTCAACTTAGAATCCAGGGTGGAAGAACCACCCAAATTTTTCATGGAACTAAGGCCAACAACAATAAAGAAGTACACCATCTCAAGGATCTCAATTTCAACAACCAGCCTTTGAGAGGAAGTTTTCTACTGAAGAGGTCCTTGCCAAGTTCATGCTCAGTATCAATGACAGGTTCAATAGTCTAACTAGTAGCATGGCTGCACAATTTGGCAAGGTGAATGCTCAACTCAGTTAGCACGCCAAATAGTTCAATGAGATAGGTTCTGTTTTGAGAAACCTCCAAGCTTCTGTGAAATCTCTTGAGCATCGAGTGGGGGAACTCGTGAAGGCACACTCTGAACGTCCTCTAGGTTGTCTTCCAAGCAACACGGAAGACAATCCAAGGGAGCACTTAAAGGCCTTTGCTCTTAGAAGCGGGAGGCAAGTGGAGACAAGGGTCGAGGTTGACACAAGTGTCAAGAAAAGTGGGGTAGCCTCTGGGGAGGACCCCAAGCTAGTTGAAGAAAACAGTGAAGACAAAAATCAGGGAAGAAATGACAAGTTCCAACAACAAGGACAAACAAAATCATCTGAGTATAAACCTCCAATCCCTTATCCAACTAGATTGTAGCATGACAAAGTGGATGTTCACTTCAAAAAATTCATGAACATCTTCAAACAACTCCATTTGAACATCCCGATAGTTGAAGCATTGACTCAAATGCCGAAATATGCCAAGTGTTTAAAAGAGCTCCTTCCGAACAAGAGAAAGTTGGAGGAAGAGGGCACGGTTACGCTTACGGGGAATTGCTCGGCCATCCTATAAAAGAAGCTCCCACAAAAGTTGAAAGATCCGGGAAGCTTCATTATCCAGTGTATGCTTGAAGGTGGAATCCAAGAAAATGCTCTAGCGGATTCGGGGGCTAGCATAAACGTCATGCCCTACACCATGTATTTGAAACTTGGCTTGGATGAGTTGAGGCCTAACAAGGTCCCATTGCGTATGTCCCGCAAGTGCACGGGTTTGTTGACGTAACAATCCCGGGTGAGCGGGGTCGAATCCACAGGGAGTAGGGAGTAAAGACACTTAATTTGATTCTTAGCTATGTGGATTATCAACAATGATAAGTGTGATAATGATTCAATTCTCAAAAATTAAAAGCAACAAGTAAGAGAGCAAAAGTAAGGAGGAGGTAAGGCAATCGATAAAGATGAGGTACTCGGATGATGCTTCACCTAGGATAATCGATTCAAGTGCAAGAACTCTCTATTATGCTTCCTAATCAATGCAATTGTGAGTCTTGGAAATCCTTACATACATAGTCCCAAATCTAAGGTCAACTATGCCTAACTCTATTCATGTTCTGGAGGAGAGATTAAATAACCTCTCAACCTCGCTCTCGAATAAAGTTGCAATGAGCTCTAGAGATTCCAAGTGATAAATCGCTTCCTAATTATAGACCGAACCCTTTGGTGTAGGCGGAAGGTCCCTAGCCACAATTAAGCCATAGATACTAAGATCCCCTCAATGCTTCACTCCATTGCACGCGTAACTAGGCCCCAGCGGAGGTTCATCACTTAGATCATTCACTCTATTATGGCCGCAAAGAACTCAAGGAACGGAGGTAGAATCTATCACATCGGAGGGGAAAGGGGACGCTCCTGTAACTCTCGACTAACCCTCTCAACCCTCTCCAACCTAGCTTTGTCTAACGCTCGTGGTGTGTCACTCACTCACAAGGTTACCAACAAGAACTCTCAACCCTAGTGTCACTCTAGGGGAAATGTTCATACAATCAAGCATTCAAGCTTGGAACTCACAATAAACATCAATTTATTGAAAGCATAATAAAGAAGTTTAATGAAACGAATACATCCTAGGGTTCACAATCACCCAAGTACCCACTAGGGGTTTAGCTCTCCACAGAGGTAAGTACAATAAAAGAAATCGAATGTAAAAGCAATAAATCAATAAAGAAACCCCCTCAATGGTCGTGTCGATGGTCTTGTGGAGAGTCTTCTACTCGTCGCAAGGGATCCTTTGTCCGGCCTAGGATACACCTCGCCGGATCGGTGCTGAAGAAAGCTCTCCCAATAACCTTCTTCCAAATGACATGCGATGTCAGAGCTGTAGAACCTCTCCAAAGCCCTAGTCAATACCCCTCAAAACCCTAGCCGAAGCCCTCTCTCAAGTTGGGGAAAAGATGGAGAAAAGAATACCAAAATCGGGACTAAATCGGCTTTAAATAGGTCTGGAATCGGGCAACTCCACGGCGTGGACGCTACACGTGCCCATGCGGAATTTCCACACGGGCGTGGATAATTTCCACACGCCCGTGTGGATTCTCTATTTCTCTGATTTCTCGGTCGGCTGTGAATAGTGATGCTACAGTACTAGTACTCTGCTATAGTCTTCGACCTGATTAACTTCCCGATTCCATACTTTCATCGGGGTAACGCAAACGGGCACACGTTCACGTCGTGAATCACTTGCTTCTTCAATGATATACATGTTGGTGGAGCTCTTGTTCTTATATGCATAAGTCGGAATGCTCGAGTGTGACTGCCTTTGTGCCCCTCCAAATGGATGTGCTCACTCGAATGCGAGGAGGTTGGCACACACTCTAGCATCTCACACCTGTCCTATGTCTTCGCGTTTGAACCTTAGTAAGATCTCCTCCAAAATAGGTGCATTATGATCCACATTGGCCTATTTCCTTCATACTCGGCCTCACAACCCTACCTGGATAAAAGTAACATAAAAACACACATATTAATGTAAAAACCTGAGAAAAGTAATGCTCAACATAAGGAATGAACGCTTCGCATTCATATCGCACAAGCACTTATCAAGGCCCACGAAAGATGACCTTACAATTGGCGGATTGATCAACAAGAAAACATAGTGGGATTGTTGAAGATGTAATTGTTTGAGTGGACAAATTTGTTTTTCCCATGGATTTTGTCATCATGGACATAGATGAAGATGTGGAGATACCACTGATTCTTCGCCAACCATTCCTCAACACCTCGGGTGTCTTGATTGACTTGAATGGAGGAAAGTTAACGTTAAGAGTCGGAGAAGAGGAAGTTTTATACACTTTGCCGGCTGCCATGAAACATTCTTTAGATCATGATGACACACTTTACTTCCTTGATGAAACTGATAGATTGATTTCTGATTGTGTGCAGGAGGTGCTCTCTATAAATCCTTTGGATGAATACTTGGGAGAGTTGGAGAATCAAGAACAAGGAGAACCTCACCAACATCCTCAAATTCATAACTTGAAGCAACCAAAAGAGAGGGTGTCCTGCACTAATGCTAAGGAAAAAGAGGAAAAAGGAGTCATTTGCCAAGAAGATGTGGAGGGAGATTCATGGGTGAAAAAGAAAGGTTACAAGCTTCATCACCCCACATCTCAATGAGGAAAGGTAAATTTTTCACCCCTCTCTACTCATGAGCAATTCGAGGTCTCTTCAATGTTGTCACTAAATTTACTGGGAAGAAGCAACACTACAAAGGAAATCGGGGGTGGTTTCAAACTCTTTGAGCCCCCATGAGGTAAGAAATGAGGATTGTCAGGCTCGTGACGTTAAACAAGCGCTTTTTGGGAGGCAACCCAAGGGTTCGGTGGTGTTTTCTTACATTTTTCGTATTCTAGGTCTTAGTTCATTCCAATTTTTGTATTTCTTAGGTTTGTTTGTTTTTTTTAAGAATAAGTTCATGCTCACACACTTGGCACATTGTTGTCATCGTTTTAATTGTTATGTATTTGCGCAACTTCTTGAGAAACTCATGTTTAGGTGGCATTTAATGTGCTAGATCGTTGTTTCATTCATTTCATTCGTTTTTGGAGAAGTATTCTAGCTTGCTATATCATTTTTACATCATTTGTAGCAGGTTTTCGAAGTGTGGAATGCTTTTAAAAGGTATACGGCCACACTGGGCCGTATGGGAATCATCTGAGATGAATACAGAGCAATTCAGAGGCTTTGTGCCATCTCAGACGGGTCCCCAAACGGCCCCCATACGGGGCCGTCTGTTATGGATTCGGAGGCTCGGCCAAGAGAGTATCTCTCGGCCCATACGGCCCCCATACGGGGCCATATGGGGAGCCGTATGGGACGGGCCTACCCCTTATATGCCCCTTTTTTATCTCTTTCTTCCATTCTTTTTTTTTCTGTCTTTTTCCACCGAATTTCTCTCTTCTTTCTCACTCATTTCTTGGCCAAATCTCCTCATGTTTTTCTCCTAAACCATCTTCTCACCCATTTGAGAAGTTGATCTAGTGGTTTTCCTCGAGTTTAAAGTTTGTTTTCTCAAGATTTCATCGGTATGCTTTTTCTATGCCCTAGTTTTATCTTTCTCATTTCTTGGGCATTCTTGGAGATTTTTTGTGGGATTTCTTTAGTATTTTTCTTGGGTTGAATGATGTGAATGTCATGGATGAATTTTCCTTCAAATTTATGTAAAAAAGTTCGATACTTTGAATATAGGGGAGACTCTTGCCGCATGAATAGTGACCATACGGCCCCCATACGGCCGTATAACATCAAAAATTCAATTTTTCATTTGCTTCCTCTATCTCTAGAATTTTATTTTGATTTATCTTGTATCCCTATGAGCTTGAACAAAGTTTATCTTCATTGTAGAGATGCCTAACACAAAACGGCTCGCTTCCAAGTGCCCAAGAACCACCGGGCCCTCCTCTACACCCAATGAGCCCGTCTTCAATTTATCCCATCATTGAGAGAGATATGATTGATGGAAAACAAAACCATTTTGAACATTGTGCTACCTTGATTGGGGACTTGTGGAGAACCTTGGGATTGCAAGTTAAGTAAGGGAATGGCTATCAAAAAATTGTTGGGACAAGCTTTTTGCCATAAACGAGCCAACCTTTCGTCAATTAACCTTGGAGGTTTTGAGTACATTTGAGGCACAATAAGATGGAGAATCCGTGCGGAATAGGAAGATCATCACCATCCATTTTCAAGCTTTTGGACGGAAGCGTACTATGCACCACTTTGACTTTGCGAAGTACTTGGGGATCTATGATGATGAGTTTATCAACTCCATGCCTGGTAAACATCTTATGCTTGATTTACCCGAGTGAAGTAGGTAGGAGCAACTATTGGGCAAGTTGTGCGGGTGATGATCAAACTTTGAAAGGCATCATGCATGATTGACCCGGCACACAGATTCATTCATGCTTTGATTGCTCGATCTCTTTAGGGCCGGACCGATAGCAAGGGGGTTGTCACTCAAGCCGATATTTACACAATGTATGGCATTTTCGAGCGGTGCCCTACTCACCTTGGCCACCTTGTCGCCGATGCATTTCTTCACCAGGGCTCATATACCCGATTTGGAGCTATATTTATTGGGCCCTATGTGACTAGATTGATCCGTGGCATGGGTTTATTTGAGCAGACGCGAGGCATGACCGTTGTAGGAGGTACAACACCCGTCGGACCGGCCCACATATGGGCAATTGGCTTGGTGGTCGTACGTGGCAGACCCACACATCACTAGGCCGCTGGTGAGTCTGGTCAGTGACAGACAGAGCACACAGAGTTGGACCCTGATGGCGCACCTGCTCCTACCCCTGGCGCTACATCTTTACCTAACTTCGACATGAGACTGAGGAGGATTGAGGGAGAAGTTCAAGCTGTGCGTCAGGAGTAGTGTGAGATTCGTGGCCAGCTTCACCAGATCATTAAGGGACAGCGCCGGCTCGAGGCAGATCTTCACCATTTCCTCACCTCCTACTATGGTTCATCCTCGCACACTGTGGCCAATTCTTCTACCGTCATGCCACCACGACCAGCACCAGATTGTGATGAGTAACGGCTTGTTTGAGCATGGACACCTATCATTTACTTTAGTTTGCTTTGTTTGTGTTTTTGTTGTATTTTGATAAGTTGGCATGGGTCTTGCCCTATCGACTTGTGTTGTTGACCTTTATTTTATTTTCTTCTATGTGTTTTGTTGCTTACTCCCTAGTTTCTCCCTTGTGCTCGTATTTGTAAATTTTTGTGGAATGATGATGTCCCCTTTTTGCCTCGCAGTGCATTGAGGGAATTTGGTGAGCTTCCCTAGTTCTCAATGGAGATCGGACGAGACATGTATTGCTCACCACACCTTTTGTCAAGTCATACCTCACGGCGAGCACAAGTTGAACCGGGGAGTTCGTTTTCACCCTCCTTTATTATTTGCATTGCTTCATCTTGCATGTTTTTCATGATTAGTGTACATTGAGGGCAATGTACAACACTTAGTGTGGGGATGGGTGTATTTCATGTTTTAGAATCATTTGCTACATGCTAGTGTTACCTATGATGGTTTTGTTCATTCTTGTAAGATTCTTTTAGCTTGGACTAATGATTGATGTGAGTTACTTTCTTCTATGCTTTATTGAATCTTGTTTAAACCCTAGTATTGTCATGTGCACTGATTTTTTTGTCGATGCCCTGGGAATAGCCAATGTGACTACTCTTTAACTCACTTGTATGCGTAACACACTACTTTGAGTACTTGGCCTTAGAACACTAAGTTCTTTCCTTCAATGGACTCTAAAGAACTTCTAAGTCTTGTTGAGCTAATCCTGGTTTTGTGGCATGTAGTGTACTTTGAAGATGTGATCTAGGGTGAATGTAAAAAAAAATGAGTCTATGTCAGTATTCCTCTACTATTGAAGCATGAATGGGTCTATGTGGACTATAATCGAGTAGTTGGGTGGCTCTTGCGCCTAACCAGCATGTGCACCCTCTAGAAAGATTTCAAAATGATTTTCTTGCAGTCTACGTTAGTCAGACTCGAAAAAAAAAAGAATGATGAAATGGAAATAAAACCTAGCGACCTTTTTGAGTACCTACCAAAGGTTTTGAGTAGAAAGTGGACTTAGTTTCAAGGTATAGAATTAGAAGGATCTTATTTGGCCATTGAAGTAGCACTTAGTAGTTTAAGAAATAGTATTCCTTGTATGTGGAGTGATTAGCATCTAGAGTTGTACTGATTGAAGTCCTTAGGCTAGACCAGATCAGGGCAAATGAGATATAAGATTGACTTTCACGACACAGATATATAAGGGGTGAGATAAGATACTTTTATTATGCTTATTGACTATGACTCAACATCTATGTATCATTGTCCATTGCTTTTGGAATCTTATATTTGCTTGATGCCAGAGGTAATGCATTTAGCCACTTTTCAGTCTCTTTGTTTTTCATGAGTTGTTTGCTTGGGGACAATGAACACTTAAGTGTGGGGATAGTTGATAAGTGCCTAAATGCAGGTGTTTTCATATATATATCATAATCACTTTGCATGTATTTTGTGAGGTTTGATGCCTGCTTTATGCTTAATCGTCTACTATTTGCTTTGTAGGGCATAAGGAAGCCATGGAGAACAAGAAGATATCATTTCGGCGAAAAGAGAAGAAAACTGGAATTTCATACTACCCCCATACTACCCAGTATGAGGGCCATATTGACAAGGTCCCCTTGCTTATATCCCACAAGTGCACGGGTTTGTCGAAGTAATAATCCCGGGTGAGCGGGGTCGAATCCACAGGGAGTAGGGAGTAAAGACACTTAATTCGATTCTTAGCTATGTGGAGTATCAACAATGATAAGTGTGATAATGATTCAATTCTCAGGAATTAAAAGCAACAAGTAAGAGAGAAAAAGTAAGGAGGAGGCAAGGCAATCGATAAAGATGGGGTACTCGGATAATGCTTCACCTAGGATAATCGTTTCAAGTGCAAGAACCTTCTATTATACTTCCTAATCGATGCAATGGTGAGTCGTGGAAATCCTTACATACATAGTCCAAAATCTAAGGTCAACTATGCCTAACTCTATACATGTCCCGGAGGAGAAATCGAACAATCTCAACACCTCGCACTCGCATAGATTTGCAATGAGCTCTAGGGATTCCAAGTGATAAATCTCTTCCTAGATTTAGACCTAACACTTTGGTCCTGGCGGAAGGTCCCTAGCCATAATTAAGCCCTAGATACTAAGATCACCTCAACGCTTCACTCCATTGCACACGCAACTAGGCCCCAGCGGAGGTTCATCCCTTAGACCATTCACTCTATTATGGCTGCAAAGAACTCAAGGAACAGCGGTAGAATCTATCACGTCGGAGGAGAAAGGGGACGCTCCTATACCTCTCGACTCAACCTCTTAACCCTCTCCAACCTAGCTTTGTCTAACGCTCGTGGTGTGTCACTCACTCACAAGGTTACCAACAAGAATTCTCAACCCTAGTGTCACTCTAGGGGAAATGTTCATACAATCAAGCATTCAAGGTTGGAACTCACAATAAACATCAATTTATTGAAATCATAATAAAGAAGTTCAATGAAACGAATACATCTAGGATTCACAATCACCCAAGTACCCACTAGGGGTTTAGCTCTCCATGGAGCTAAGTACAATCAAAGAAATCAAATGTAAAAGCAATGAATCCATAAAGAAACCCCCTCGATGGTCGTGTCGATGGTCTTGTGGAAAGTCTTCTACTCGTCGTCCAAGGATTCCTTCGTCTGGTATAGGATACGCCTCGATCGAAGCTCCCCTACCAACCTTCTTCCTTATGGAATCACGATGTCGGAGCCGTAGAATCTCTCCAAAACCTTGGCCAATACCCCTCGAAATCCTAGCCGAAGCCCTCTCGCAAGTTGGGGAAAAGAATACCAAAATCGGGGCTGAATCGGTTTTATATAAGGCTGGAATCGGGCGACTCCACGGGCGTGTACGGTACACGCGCCCGTGCGGAATTTCCACACGACCGTGGATAATTTCCACACGCCCGTGTGGATTCTCTGTTTCTGTGATTTTCGGCCGGCTGTGAACAGTAACTGCAGCAGTGATTTTCTACAATGCTTTGCTACAGTAACCTGCTACAGTCTTTACCATAAATACTCACGAATCCACTTTTCATCGAGGTAACATAAACGGGCACACGTTTATGCTGTGGATCGCTTTGCTTCTTCAATGATGGATAAGATGATGGAGATCTTGTTCTACGTGCATAAGTCAGAATGCTTCAGTGTGACTGCCCTTGTGCCCCTTCAAATGGTTGTGTAAACTCAAATATGGAGAGGTTGGCACACACTATAGCATCTCGCACCCGACTTATATCTTCGCTTTTGAACTTTAGCAAGATTTCGTCCAAAATCATTGCATTGTGATCCACATTGGCTTCTTTCCTTCATAATTGGTTTCACAACCCTACATGCACGAAAGTAACATAAAAACACACATATTATTGTAAAAACCTGAGAAAAGTAATGCTCAACATAAGGAAAGAATGTTTTGCATTCATATCACACAAGCATTTATCACATATGCATTGTAGCAGCGGAATGATTCAGAGTGACTACCCAGATTTCCATACTACCCAGTATACAAGGCCATATGGAGGTTGTATGCACCCCGTATGGGATGTGAATCTAGTGTTTTTGAGTGCTATACGACCCCCATACGACCCGTATGACCCGGGGGTATATACACTGACTTTTAGGGCAAAAAAAGAGACTTTTTGGCTATACTTCTTGATTGGTATATTTTGGGAGACACTTGAGAGGCTTGTGGCGACCTTGGGGAGGAGAAGAAGGGCAAGGAAGCTAAAAGATCATCCAAGCCCAAGTTCCAAGACTCTCAAGGCAAGAAGGCAACTTCATTCAAGGGGAAATCTACCACGATTTAAAGGAAGGAGACCCGCGGCTAGAGGAAGCGTCATTGGGCACTCCTTTGGTGGGGAAAGCTTCATTCGGCATATTCTTCACCTCCTCCTCCACAATTTCATCTAGGGAGTGTCATTTATGCTTTTGTTTCATGTTTTGCTTGTTTGTATTGCTTGTTGTGAGATGATGACACACTAGACCCCCAAGGGCAACGGGTGTTGGTAAACCTTGGGTGGTTTTATCATGTATGTTGGATGATAACTTGTTAATTCCATGTTTTGGTAATTTTGAGATTTAATCCATTGTTTTCATGCTAAGTGCTACACCAAGGAGAAATCCGTAGCTCTTATGAGTGATGCATGTAGATGTGACTTGCTCACATGTATTAGATCATGAATGGATTAGAAGGGGATACTTGTATCATCACACCGAGAAATCGGGTGTTTGGTAGCCCTCCATGTAGGTTTAACCCGAAGAATAGTAGGTTTACTCCTAAGTGAGATTTCCTCGTACTTAATGCAATCGTAGGGATATGGATTTGGGAGAAATTCCTATCTATGTTCATATGGGATTAGGGTTCAATCGCCGAGAAATTGGGGTTATTCTAATTTTGGAATCTCATGGTCCATTTTACCCTTGCATCTTTAGATCATCATCCATGTTGCATGATATCCCCTCAAGGGGATCCACATCCATAGGCCTTTGCATTTCATTGATTTTCTTGCTTGCTCATTGTTTGTTCTCTCTAATTTGTTGGCAAATATCGTTTTAGCTTTAATTACATTTAGTAGAGTAAAATCCATCGCTTGAGATCTTAGGCTAGATAATAGCTCAAGAAGGAGTAATAGGAGATCCTTAGCCCCGTGGAATACAATCCTCGTGTCTTCACACGAGGTATTACTTGGTGATCCCGTACACTTACTGGGAAGCAATCAATAGAGTTAGGCATAGTTGACCTTAGATTTGAGATCATGTAATTAAGAATTTCCATGACTCATTGTTGCATGAATTCGGAAGTATAATGGAGGGTTCTTGCACTTGAAATGATTGTCCTAGGTGGATCAATATACGGGTACCCCATCTTTATCAATTGCCTTACATTCTCTTTTACTTGTGCTCTCTATCTTGTTGCCTTTATTTCCGTTATTTCATATTTTGTCACACTTATCACTATTCATCCTCCATATTAGTTAAGAAACAACTTAAGTGTCTTTATTCCCTAATCTTTGTGGATACGATACCCACTCATCTGGGATTATTACTTCACCACCCGTGCACTTGCGATTTACATGCATATACGGACGTGTCAAGTTTTTGGCGCCATTGCCGGGAGAGTATGCGTTTAGAGATACTTTGCACTTTGTTTTCTTAGCTATTCCTTTCATTCTATTTCATATTTTTCCTTCCTATCATCGTTCTGAATTATTCTTTTTTTTCTTTGGTCACAGAAATGATTGAAATACCCAAGTTATTCGACACTATCACATGAATGGTTTGAAAAATTTGAAACAATAGGTTTAATTGTTTGCAATACAGGATACACCGTGTCTTTTCTTGCAAGAGTTGTATAATATTCAAAAGCCAATAGAAGAATCAGTTAAAGATTATATTAACAGAATTCAAGAACGAAACTGCGAATTAGATAATGTGTTAGATCAATTTGAGAGATCTACATTGTGATCAATGAATGATCACTTAGAGGAAAGTTTGGAGAGGGTCCTAGCTCAATTTGATTCATCTTATCATGAACAAAAGAAGGAACTTTTCTCTTTGGGTGTGTCGATGTCAGGAGGGGAGAGTTGTGGAATGGAAGCATTGTTTGCCGTAGAAGACCACACAAAAACACATTTATAAGTAGAAGAAGGGGAGAATGATTGCGAACATGAGGCGAAGGATTTTGAGGAGACTAACAAATTAAAGGAGAGCAGGCTGCGTCTTTCGATTGATGAACCACCAGAACTTGAGCTTAAAACCTTACCAGTGCATTTAGAGTATGCCTTCCTGATGGAAGAATCTAAACTCCCGGCGATTATAGCTTCAAACTTATCGGTGGACCAAAAGGGAAAGCTTGTTAGCATGTTGAAAAGGCATACATCGGCTATTGCATGGAAGATCTCTGACATTAAGGCCATAAATTCATCATTCTGTACTCATAAAATCTTAATGGAAGATGATTACAAATCTGTGATCCAACCTCAGCAGAGGTTAAATCTGAACATGAAGGAAGTCGTCAAGGTGGACATCGTGAAGCTCCTGGATGTAGGGATTATCTACCCTATATCCGATAGTGCATGTTTGAGTCCAACCAGGATAGTTACAAGATGGCGAATCTGCATTGATTATAGATGATTAAATGATGCCACTCGAAAAGATCATTTCCAATTACCATTTATCGATCAGATGCTGGAATGATTTGTAGGGCATCAATTCTATTGCTTCCTTGATGGCATGTCGGGATACTTTCAAATCCCCAAAGCTCCAAAAGGATCATGAGAAGACGACATTTACTTGCCCTTATGACACTTTTGCTTATAGAAAAATGCCTTTTTGGGTTGTGTAATGCACCAGCAGCATTTCAACATTGTATGACGGCCATTTTTGATGATCTTTTGGAAGATATTATGGAGGTGTTCATGGATGATTTTTCGGTATTTGGGGACTCTTTCAACATATGCTTGAAGAATTTGGAAAGAGTGCTAGTGAGATGTGAAGAAACAAACCTCATCTTAAATTGAGAGAAATGTCATTTTATGGTCCAAGAAGGCATTGTCCTTGGACATAAGATTTCCCAAGCAGGTATGGAGATGGATAAGGCAAAGATTGAGGTCACTAAAAAGCTTCCTCCACCTACAAATGTTAAAGGGATCTGCAGTTTCTTGGGGCATGCAGGTTTTTACAGAAGGTTTATCAAGGACTTTTCAAAGATCACGCAACCTTTGACCAAATTCCAAGAAAAAGATGCTCCTTTTGATTTTGGGGATAACTTTCTGAGTGCATTCAATTCATTGAAGGAGCGATTAGTGGAAACACCAATTTTGACTATACCAGATTGGAATGAACCCATTGAGCTCATGTGTGACGCAAGTGATTACACTGTGGGAGCAGTTTTTGGACAAAGGAAAGACAAGCAGTTTCGACCGATTTATTATGCTAGCAAGACTCTCACAAGTGCCCAAAACAATTATACAACTACCGAAAAGGAGTTGTTTCACAGTGGTATTTGCTTTTGACAAGTTCATGCCATACCTCATTTTATCTAGGGTCATAGTATTTACTAATCACTCGGACTCCGTAACTCATGAACAAGGCCGACACAAAGCCAAGATTGATTTGTTGGATCTTATTGTTACAAGAACTTCATATGGAAATAAAAGATAAGAGGGGAACCAAAAATGTGGTTGCATATCATCTTTCAAGATTAGAAGGTTGTGAGGGGCAAGAACCGGCAAGCCAGGAAATCAATGATTTCTTCCCTGAGGAACATCCATATGCAGTACATGAGTCAAAGTCAGAAGATAATCCATTGTTCGCGGATTTTACAAATTATTTATCAGGAAAGATACTAAAGCAAGGCCTCAGTTTTCAACAAAAAAAGATTTTTCAGTGACTTGAAGAACTATTTTTGGGATGTGACAAGGTCCCCTTGCCTATATCCCGCAAGTGCACGGGTTTCGTCGAAGTAATAATCCCGGATGAGCGGGTATCGAATCCATAGGGAATAGGGAATAAAAATACTTAATTCGATTCTTAGCTATGTGAAAGATCAATGATGATAAGTCTGACAATGATTCAATTCTCAACAATAAAAACAACAAGTAAGAGAGCAAAAGTAAAGAAGGGGGTAAGGCAATCGATAAAGATGGGGTACCCGGATAATGCTCCGCCTAGGATAATTGTTTCAAGTGCAAGAACCCTCTATTATGCTTCCTAATCAATGCAATGGTTAGTCGTGGAAATCCTTAATTACATAGTCCCAAATCTAAGGTCAACTATGCCTAACTCTATACATGTCCCGGAGGAGAGATTGGATAACCTCTCAACCTCGCACTCGCATAGAGTTGCAATGAGCTCTAGGGATTCCAAGTGATAAATCTCTTCCTAATTATAGACCTAACCCTTTGGTCCAGGTGAAAGGTCCCTAACCACGATTAAGCCCTAGATACTAAGATCACCTCAACGCTTCACTCCATTACACGCGCAACTAAGCCTCAACGGAAGTTCATCCCTTAGACCATTCACTCTATTATGGCCGCAAAGAACTCGAGGAATGGAGGTAGAATCTATCACGTTGGAGGGGAAAGGGGACGCTCCTGTACCTCTTGACTCACCCTCTAAACCATCTCCAACCTAGCTTTGTCTAACGCTCGTGGTGTGTCACTCACTCACAAGGTTACCAACAAGAACTCTCAACCCTAGTGTCACTCTTAGGTAAATGCTTATGCAATCAAGCATTCAAGGTTGGAACTCACAATAAACATCAATTTATTGAAAGCATAATAAAGAAGTTCAATGAAGCGAATACATCCTAGGGTTCACAATCACCCAAGTACCCACTAGGGGTTTAGCTCTCCATGGAGCTAAGTACAATCAAAGAAATAGAATGTAAAAGCAATGAATCCATAAAGAAACCCCCTCGATGGTCGTGTCAATGGTCTTGTGGAAAGTCCTCTACTCGTCATCCAAGGATTTCTTCATCCGGTATAGGATACGCCTCGATCAAAGCTCCCCTACCAACCTTCTTCCTAATGGAATCACCATGTTGGAGCCATAGAACCTCTCCAAAACCTTGGCTAATACCCCTCGAAACCCTAGCCGAAGCCCTCTCTCAAGTTGGGGAAAAGATGGAGAAAAGAATAGTAAAATCGGGGCTGATTCGGCTTTAAATAGGGCTGGAATCGGGCGACTTCATGGGCGTGTGGATTCTCTGAACTCCTGTTTTCTCGGCTGGCTATGAACAGTGCTGCTATAGTACTTGTTACCGTGTTGCTATAGTACTCTGCTACAGTCATCCTGAATATCTTCCCGAATCCATACTTTCATCGGAGTAACGTAAACGGGCACACGTTCACGTTGTGGATCACTTGCTTCTTCAATGATAGACAAGTTGGTGGAGCTCTTGTTCTATGTGCATATGTCAGAATGCTCGAGTGTGACTGCCTTTGTGCCCCTCCAAATGGATGTGCCAAACTCGAATACGAGGAGGTTGGCACACACTCTAGCATCTCACATCCGACCTATGTCTTCGCATTTGAACCTTAGCAACATTTCCTCCAAAATTGGTGCATTGTGATCCACATTGACTTCTTTCCTTCATACTCGGCGTCACAACCCTACCCGCACGAAAGTAACATAAAAACACACATATTAGTGTAAAAACCTGAGAAAAGTAATGCTCAACATAAGGAATGAACGCTTCGCATTCATATCGCACAAGCACTTATCAGGATGATCCCTACCTATTCTGTATTTGTGCAGACCATGTGGTTCGCAGATGTGTTTCTTGGAAGGAAGATTGGAGCATTATTGCGCATTGTCATTCGGGACCTGTCGGAGGGCATTATGCTTCGACTAGAACTACTGAGAATGTTCTGGCCACTGGTTTCGACTAGCCAACTTTATTCTAGGATGTTCATCAGTTTGTTCTTTTGTTGTGATAGTTGTCAAAGTGGTGGAAACCTATTGCGAACGGGATAAAATGCCCCAGAATCTGATGCAATTCTGCGAGGTGTTCGATGTTTGGGGAATTGACTTCATAGGACCATTCCCGAAGTCTAATGGTAATTAATATATTTTGGTGCCAGTTGACTACTTTTCTTAATGGTTGGAGGCTCAAGCTCTTCCAACTAATGATGCAAGAACTATGGTAAAATTTCTAAAAAGGCTCTTCACTCGATTTGGGACTCCACGAATCATCATTAGCGATCGAAGAACCCATTTTTGTAACACACAACTTGCGAAAGTGTTGAAGCGCTATGGAGTACATCATCGTCTTGCTACCCCCTATCACCCGCAAATGAGTGGACAAGTGGAAGTTACAAATAAGGAGCTCAAGAGGATTTTAACTAAGTCCGCGGAACAAGGGAAGCGGGATTGGTTTGAACGGTTAGATGACATGCTTTGGGCTTATAGAACAGCGTACAAAACCCCGATAGGGACTACTCCATACAATTTGGTGTATGGAAAATCCTGTCATTTACCTACGGAGTTAGAGCATAAAGCATATTTGGCAATTAAGGCTATGAATTTTGATTTGAGCAAGTCGGGGGAACAAAGAATGTTACATCTCAACGAACTAGATGAAAGGCGAATGAACACATATGAGAATACTAGGATTTAAAAGGAAAGAATTCAGAAATGGCATGACAAGCATATTAAGAATCCGAAAAAGTTCAGCGTGGGTGATCAGGTGTTACTATTCAGTTCTCATTTACGGTTATTCCCGGGAAAGCTGAAGTCTAGATGGTTTCATCCTTTTATGGTAACCGAAGTTTCACCTCATGGAGATTTTGAGATCACCCATCCGGAGAATGGTACACTTAAGGTGAATGAACACAGGCTGAAACCATACTACGAAGGAGAGGTTGGTAATGATGACAAGGAAGTATTTTTCCTTCATAAACCCCCGTGAGTTAAGACAAGGTACATCAAGCTAAGTGACTTTTGATGTGATTTTCTTGTCTACATGTAATTTCACCGTGTGTTTTCATGTGAATTTGACGAAGTTTTGGTCATTTGAGCTATCTATCATGTTTCTCACTGGTATAGTTTGCATATTAGGCCAGGCACTGAGTGTGTAAACATGTTCAAAAATTATCTACAGCGCCTGCAAAGTTTTCTCAGGCATCCAGAGAAAACACACGGGCGTGTGGAATTAACACACGCCCACGGTTTTGTATTGCGAGCTCATTCAGAGAACGCACAGGAGCATGGACTCACCCCTATGAACGACCTTGTGATTCTCGCATGCCCTTGGGTAATTTTTGCACGGGCGTGTGATTTCCTGTAGAGACTTGGCAAACTATCCCAAGAGCACATAGGGGCGTGGACTCGCCCCTGTGGGCAAACTTGTGAAATACACACGGGCGTGGGTAATTTCCACACGCCCTTGCGGATCTCTGCAGACGAGCTCTCTCCATCCCGAGAAGACACAGAGCCGTGCGGCAGCCCCTTTGAGTTGGGCTTGTGAATGCCCACGCCCGTGTGGAATTTCCACAATGGCGGGTGAAACACTTAGGGATTCTTCTCGGTTGGACAGAGAAGCCACAGGAGCGTGTTGCAGCCCCTGTGTGTTGGGCACACGGGAGTAGGTATTTCCCACACACCCGTGCGGCTGCATTCGGTGAGGTTGAGTGTTTTCTAGAGAGCGCACAGGGGTGTGCTCTACCTCTGTGAATCTCTCAGGTGGAGGCACACTGGCGTGTAAAATTTCACATGGCCGTGTGGCTTTTGAAGATATTAGAGAGCTGTGTTTCCTCTTTATAAACTGTTCAAGCTTTACACATTAACAGACCTCCGAACACTTAGGAAACATTCTTCGACCTTCTCTCGACCTCGGGTTGTCTATTTTGCGTCGATTGTTTGAGCTTCTCGCCAATTTCAAGGGCCTTAGCTTCATCTCATCGGTAAATCCTTGTTTTATCTTGTCACTACCCTAAGTCGATTCTATTCAATTTTTCTTCGATTAAAATGGTGAATGTGCCTTGTTTTCATGCTAAAATGACTGTGATGTGTTTTTAATGAGCTCTAGAATGGAGGAAGAGGTGTATTCTTGGATTTTGCCACAAAGGGCAGTGCGGTCTTTCACGCCCCGTGAATCCTCACGGGCGTGTGGAATTTCCACGTGACCGTATGGATTCCTGCATTATTATGTTATGAATGAATTTGATCGATTCCTTTTCCAATACATGCAGGTATGGCTCCCAGATCAAAGAAGGCACTGGTAAGCATCCTAGAGAGCCTACTCCTGAACCAGAAAGCATGGAATTTACACTTCCCGAAAATCAACTTCGATTTGAGTGACTAGCGAAGCTTAAGTTCGGATAGAACACGAATCCCGGATGTAAGCTCCCTTAGGGAGGTACAATTAGCACATGACATGGTTGATGAGGTCGTGGAGTTACTATCGGTGGCTAGTTGGTGCAAGCTATTGATTATTCATGACCCTGCTATCCGCCTACTCACATTAGAGGTGCTCGCTTCATTTGAATTTGACAGCTCTTATGCTCATTTTGATAGCGGCGACGCCATTCAGTTCAGAGCTTTTGGGTAGCATCACAGTATGAGCATCACACAGTTCTCCGTTAGGCTTGGTTTATATGACGAGAGGTTTATTGAGATGGAGGAGTATGAGGATCTAGTAATTGACATTTCAGGAGGCATAACTCCCCAGAAATCATATAAAATTCTATGTGGTGAGGGACAATATGAACCAAGAGTGTCTAAGGCTTCATGCCTTTCTTGACCTAGTTACAGATTTCTTCACGCCATCTTGAGTAGGTCAGCGAATGGTCGCGGCGATAGTACAAGAGTCCTAAGCAAGCAGGAACTTCTATATTTATACTCTATGGTACAAAATGAGCCGATTAATTTGGGACACATGTTAGCGAAGTATCTGAAGCACCAAGGACAGTATCCTAGGCCTCGTGTCATTTTCTCGGGCCATACATTACTAGACTCATCTTGGGTGATGGGTTTACGAGACACGATCGGAGGGGCCGAGAAAACAATAGTACCAGCACCCCTCGGGCTAGAAACAATGAAAACTCATGGGTATGATCAGGAAATATCCGGGTGGTGTTTATATGCTGAATATGTCCTCACCAGAGCCTCTTGTATCCGATGAAACCACCGCGGAGGGGTCTCAACTAGCTTTAGAGTCACAGCTTGAGTGAGATCAAGCAGGCGGTAACTCCGATGGTAGAGGATCCACACCCAGTACACATGTTTTCACCATCTCGAGCCCATGATCGCTTTGAGAGGTTCGGACAGAGATTGCTGAGATTCGGGATACGCAGGCCACATAGCATACAGAGTTCATGGCACATTTTGACATGTTAGAGTGGATTTTAGAGTGAGACATCGCCTCGTCATTTGTCCTACGGAGGAGTCAGAGCATTACATCGATACTTGATTTGTTTTTTTTGTTTCTTTTACTTTTGCACTTATATTTTGGACTTGTTTTCTCAGAAAGGACTCCCCTTGTGAGTTTTTCTTTTATTTTGCAATCTCGGGCTGTATTCATTATTTCATCTTTTATATACTCGAGTTGTTTTATTTTTATTGAGCTTCACTGAACCCCCTCGTGTATGCGTACAGATGGTCTTGTTATCATGGGAATTGAGAACTTTGTCATGGGCACGGCCAAGGTGTTTTGGCATTTGGCCGTGTGAGCTTCACAACCCGTTGGAACAACACTCCCAAGTACTTAGCTCCATCAAATGCAACACTAGGATTCAAGGAAGTATTGTTTTGATTGCTTATCCAACATTTGAATTTAATTGATATCCATTATGTGTGAGTTTACATGAGTACATTGGAGACAATGTACAACTTAAGTGTGTGTGTGTGGTGGAGGGAGAGTTTCATAGTGCACACATCTTATATATTAGTTTTGAGTGAAATACATGCACACATAGGCAATGGAAGTTTACCTTAGTTGTAATGATTATATTAGTGAGTTTAGGAGAATTTTTAACATTGAATATCCTCATGCTCTAGTTCTTGCTTGAATTTCTAGAAATTTTTGCCCGATTCGCACTTGTTGTACTTCTCACTCTTGAAGCCCTTTTGGAAACTCATGTTTAATGTTAAAGGGACTAAGTATAGTTGTTTCTTTCATTAATTCCAAAAAAAAAGATCAAAATAGTTTTATTTCTTATTTGTGCTTGTTGGGTGGAAAGAGCTACCACCTATGAAGTGTGAAGGTACTCTCATAAGTCGGATACTAGTTATGCCCTAATGAGAGAAAGAGCTATCTCATAGTATGGGTAAAAGCTGCCACTCTGGTAGAAAGAGCTACCACCTTGAAAGTGTGAAAGCCACCTTAGCGGCCGCTTTGGAAAGGGCTACCTTAGAGGATGTGTGAAGCTACTACCACCTTTGAAATGTTTTTGTTACTTTGTGTAGATCAATAAGTCCCTTGTGCTTAGAACTTTGAGGAGTATACTGTGGGTTGTTTTGAGTGAGCTCACGAACTTAAACGATTTCGGGTTTGTTGTCCTTTTTGATTCAAGTTTTTAACTAGAGCCTTTATTTTACGTATTTAGTGTTGAAATTTTCCTTACTTGTAGAATGCTCTTTTTTTATGCTTTGGTGAACCTAAGGCCAAGCACTTCCAATGTTTCCATCATCTATGCATATAATGTTTTAACCTTTGCTTGAGGACAAGCAAAAGCTTAATTGTGGGGGAGTTTGATAAGTGCTTGTGCGATAAGGATACAAACTATTCTTTCCTTTTGTTGAGCATTATTTTTCTCAGGTTTTAACGCTAATATGGGTGTATTTATGTTACTTTCATGCAGGTAGGGTTGTGAGGCCAATTATGAGAGAAAGAAACCAATGTGTATCGTAATGCACTAATTTCAAGGAAATCATGCAAAGGTTAAAACGCGAAGACATAGGTCGGGTTCCAGATGCAGGAATGTGTGGCAACCTCCTCGTATTCGAGTTAGCACAACTATTTGGAGGGGCACAAGCATTCTTACTTGTCCATATAGAACAAGATCTCCACCAACATGTCCGTTATTAAAGAAGCAAGGCGATTCACGACATAAATGTGTGCCCATTGGCGTTACCTCGATAAAAGTATGGATTCGGGAGTATTTTAGGCTGGTACTAAAGCAGGGTATTGTAGAAAACATTGTAGCAAAAATACTGCAGCAGCACTATTTATAGCCGGCCGAGAAAATAGGCAAACAGAGAATCGACACGGGCGTGTGGAAATTCCACACGCCAATGTGAAAAATCCACAGGGGCGCCCACATGGGCGTGTGGATTCCCGATTCTAGCCCTTTGAAAGCCGATTTCATCCCCGATTTTAGTATTCTTTTCTCCATCTTTTCCCCAAGTTGAGAGAGGACGGTGGCTAGGGTTTTGAGAGGTATTGGCTAGGGCTTTGGAGAGGTTCTATGGCTCCGACATCGTGCGCCATTTGGAAGAAGATTAGTGGGAGAGCTTTCGTCGGCACCGATCCGGTGAGGTGTATCCTAGGCCGGACAAAGGGACCCTTGTGATTAGTAGAGGACTCTCCACATGGAAAGGGACCCTTGTTTTTACATTGATTTCATTGATTTTATCTAGCTCCATGGAAAGCTGAACCCCTAGTGGGTACTTGGGTATTTGAGAACCATAGGATGTATTCGTTTCATTGAATCTCTTTATTATGCTTTCAATTAATTGATGTTTATTGTGAGTTCCAATCTTGGAGACTTGATTGTATTGATACTCCCCTAGAGTGACACTAGGGTTGAGAGTTCTTATTGGTAACTCTTGTGATTGAGTAACACATCATGAGAGTTAGACAAAGCTAGATTGGAGTGGGTTGAGAGGGTGAGTTGAAAGGTAGCGGAGTGTCCCCTTTCCTCTACGGTGTGATCTATCCAACCTCCATGTTCCAAGAGTTCTTTATGGCAATAGTAGAGTGAATGGGCTAAGGGATGACTTTCCTCTGGGGGTTAGTTGCGAGTGTAATGGAGTGAAGCGCTGAAGTGATTTAGCACCTAGGGTTTAATTATGGTTAGGGATCTTCCACCTGGACCAAAGGTTTAGGTCTATATATAGGAATAGGGTTTATCACTTGGAATCCCTAGGGTTCATTGCAATTGTATGCGAGTACGAGGTTGAGAGGTTATTAAATCTCTCCTCCGGGATATGTATAGAGTTAGGCATGGTTGACCTTAGATTTAGGATCATGTAATTAAGGATTTTCATGACTCATTGTTGCATCAATTAGGAAGTATAATGGAGGGTTCTTGCAGTTAAAATGATTGTCCTAGGCGGATCAATATCCGGGTACCCTCATCTTTATCGATTGCCTTACTTTATCCTTTACTTGTGCTCTCTATCTTGTTGCTTTTATTTCTGTTATTTCATATTTTGTCACACTTATCACTATTCATCTTCCACATTAGTTAAGAAACAACTTAAGTGTCTTTATCACCTACTTTGTGTGGATATGATACCCACTCATCAGATATTATTACTTCGACACCCGTGCACTTGCGGTTTACATGCATATACGGACGTGTTAGTAACTAACTCAGGGGACTCCAAGTAATAAACCCTATTCTCTAACATAGATCTAACCCTTTGGTCCAGGTGAAAGACCCCTAGTCACAATTAAGCCCCAGCACTAAGGATTACTTCAATGCTTCACTCTGTTGCTTGTGCAACTAAGCCCTAGTGGAGTTCCTCTCTTAGCACTTCACTCTATTGTGACCGCAAAGAACTCTTGGAACATGGAGGTAGGATAAATCACACCGATGAGGAAAGGTGACATTCCGCTACCTCTTGACTCACCCTCTCGATCCTCTCCACTCTTGCTTTGTCTAACCCTCATTAAGTGTTACATACTCACAAGGATTACCAATGTAGGCTCTCAACCTTAGTATAACTCTAAGGGAAAACCCATTCAACAATATCATCATAAGGTTTATAAGTCCAAGTACCCACTAGGGGGTTTAGTTCTCCATGAATCAAGATACAATCAATATGAAATCGAAAGTAAAAACATGTAATGCATAAATAAAACCCCCTTGGTATTCGTGTCGATGGTCTTGTGGAGTTGCGTGTTTTCTCCAAAGGTTCCCTCCTCAAGCCTAGGGCATACATCGCCGAATCGATGCTGACAAAAACTCCATCAATAACTTTCTTCCAAAGGAAAGCAGTGCTAAAAGCTATAGAACCACTCAAAAAACCTTTCCAAAGCCCCTCTAGACCCTAGCCGCAAGCGCCTCCAAAGATGGTGAAGAGATGTGCAAAAGATGGGAAAAAGATTCTCTAAACGGGCATAAATCATGACTTAAATAGGGCTACAATCGGCCATCGAAACGGGTGTGTGGAATTTCCACATGCCCGTGTGAATCTGTAGGAATTGTTGTTTCAGCGGTCTGTGAACCGTAACTGCGATAATACCCGCTACAGTACTCTGCCAAAATACTCCCGAATTCACACTTTTCATCGAGGCCACTTGAATGGGCACACATTTATGCGGCAGATCACGTTTCTTCTTCAACAAAATCATATTTAATGATAATCTTGCAAGGATTGCACAAGTCGGAACACATGAGTGTGACTACCTTTATGCCCCTCCAATTTGCATGTTCACTCGAGCACAACGGAGGTTGGTACACACTCATATGTCTTTGAGTACAACTTGTGTGTTCACATTTGTTCACTTCCAAGATTTTATCAACAACATGCATTCATGATCAACATTGGCTTCTTTCTTCCATACTTGTATCCACAACCCTATATGCACAAAAGTAACACAAATACACATGTATGAGCGATAAAATCTGAGAAAAGTAATGCTTATTGTAAAAAAAGAATACTTCGTATTACTAATACACAAGTATTTATCACATTTCCATACCCTTTTCATGTGTTTATCTTGTTTTTAAGTATTTATTTATTGTGATTTGGTACTACTATGCGTATTATAGCCTATTTGTGCAGGAGATTAGCTTCCTGTACAAAAGAACAAAATTCGGCGCAATTACAGTGTGAAAAGATGAGAAATTACAGTGCTCTCAGGCAAGACACGATCTCCACATGACTGTGCGCATCCACCTGATTATTCTAGGCGATTTTTGTAGATGAGTATTGTAGCAAAAGTACTGGTGCTGAGTTACTGAAGCACTACTATGTGGAAATTCAATTCCTAGAAATTCAATTCCTGGAAAGTCACACGGGCGTGTGGAAATTCAAGCCTAGGGCACACCTGTGTGGATACTCGATTCAGTTCTATTTAAACCACGATTTGAGACATTTTGAAGAGTCTTTTTCCCAACTTTTCCCCATCTTTGGAGGTGCTCACACTATGGTTTGGAGAGGCTTTGGCTAGGTCTTGGGAATGGTTCTACAGCCTTTGACACTGCATTCCTTTGGAAGATAGTTATTGGGGGAGCTTTCGTCGGCATCGATTTGGCGAGGTGTGCTCTATGCTTGACGAGGGAACCCTTGGAGAAGATGAGTCTACTCCACAAGACCATCGATACAGACTACAAGGGGGTTTTACTCATGGATTGCATGTTTTTACATTCGATTTCACTATTGATTGTATCTTGTTCCATGGAGAGCTAAACCCCTGACTTGTAAACTCTAGGATGATTTTGTTTCATTGACCTTTTCATTATGTTTCTTTAATTGATATTTTTAATTGAGTTCCAACCTTGAATGCTTGTTGAATTAATTTTACCTTAGAGTGATACTATTGTTGAGAATCTATCTTTGTAATCCTTGTGGATGAGTGATACACCATGAGGGTTAGACAAAGCTAGGTTGGAGAAGGTCAAGGGGGTGAGTCGAGAGGTAGCATAATGTTCTCTTTTCCTTTTGGTGTGATTTATCCTACCTCCACATTCCAAGAGTTCTTTGCGGTCATGATAGAGTGAAGTGCTAAGAGTCGAACTCCGTTGGGGCTTAGTTGTGCAAGCAATAGAGTGAAGCATTGAAATAATCCTTAGTGCTAAGGCTTAATCATGACAAGGGGTCTTTCACCTGTACCAAAGGGTCAGATCTATATGAGGGAATAGGGTTTATCACTTGGAGTTCCAAAATATTCATGCAACCCTACACATGTGAGGCGTCGAGGGTATCCCTTTCTGCTGGGACATAGTGAAAGGGTTAGTCACGGTTGACCTTAGGATTGGGACCGTGTGTCGTAGGATTTCCATGACAAACTAGGAAATTAGTTAGGAGACATAATGATTGGTCTTGCACTTGAAATAATAGTCCTTGAGTAAGCAATTTCTAGGTGCCCCATTTTCTATTGATTGCCTCTCCTACTTTTTCTATTGCGTCTCCTTTTTCTTTACTTTATTTCTATTTGCATTGATATTGTGTTTTTGAGTACTATTCCCTATGGATACGACTACCCCCTCACTATGGTACTTTATTACTTCGACAATCCGTGCACTTGCGGTAGATATGCAAAGAGGTATGTCAAGCAAACATCATGAGACTGAGGTCTGCTGAGTGCTTGTGTGATAAGAATACGAAGTGTTCTTTCCTTATGATGAGCATTACTTTTCTGGGGTTTTAATGCTAATATGTGTACATTTATGTTACTTTTATGCATATAGGGTTGTGAAGCCAAAAGTTAGAGAAAGAAGCCAATGTAGATCATAAATGCACAATTTGTAGGAAATCTTGAGAAGGTTCAAACGCGAAGACATAAGTCAGGTTCAAGATGCGAGAGTGTGTGCCAACCTCCTCATATTCAAGTTAGCACAATGATTTGGAGGGGCACAAAGGCAGTCACATTCAAGTATAGTAAGATCTCCACCAATGTAGCCATTTATTGAAAGAGCAAAGCGATCTACAATGTAAACGTGCGCCCGTTTATGTTACATCGATGAAAGCATGGATTCGGGAGTGCTTCAGATCGGTACTGTAACAAGCAAACACTGTAGCAAAACACTATAGTAGGTACTGTTCACAGCCGGTCGAAGAAGGATGAAAATAGAGAATCCACACCGGCGTACGAAAATTCCACATGCCCCTGTAAAAAATCCACAGGGGCGCCCATATGGCTGTGTGGATTCCTGATTCCAGTCTTATTTAAGGCTTATTTCATCCCTGATTTCACGATTCTTTTGCCCCATGTTTTCCCAAACTTGAGAGAGAGCGGGGGGCTAGGGTTTAGAGAGGTATTGGCTAGGGATTTGGAGTGGTTCTATAGCTCCGAAATAGCGCTCCGT
This sequence comes from Dioscorea cayenensis subsp. rotundata, assembly GCF_009730915.1. NCBI lineage: Eukaryota > Viridiplantae > Streptophyta > Magnoliopsida > Dioscoreales > Dioscoreaceae > Dioscorea > Dioscorea cayenensis. Next base: position 11,307,842 of record NC_052486.1, read on the forward strand.
TTGGAAGAAGGTTAGTGGAAGAGCTTTCGTCGGCACCGATCCGGCGAGGTGTATCCTAGGCCAGACAAAGGGACCCTTGGATGAGTAGAGGACTCTCCACAAGACCATCGCCATCACTATTGAGGGGGTTTTCTATGAATCTTTACTTTTACATTTGATTTCATTGATTGAAATTAGCTCCATGGAGAGCTAAACTCCTAGTGGGTACTTAGCCATTTGTGAACCCTAGGATTTATTCGTTTTATTGAACCTCTTTATTATGCTTTCAATTAATTGATATTTTATTGGAGTTCCAATCTTGAAAGCTTGATTGTATGAATACTCCATTAGAGTGACACTAGGGTTGAGAGTTATTATTGGTAACCCTTGTGAGTGAGTGACACACCATGAGAATTAGACAAAGATAGATTTAAGAGGGTTGAGAGGGTGAGTCAAGAGGTAGCGGAACGTCCCCTTTCCCCTATGGTGTGATTTATTCTACCTCCATTTCCTCAAGTTCTTTGCAGTCATAGTAGAGTGAATGGGCTAAAGGATGACCTTCCACTGGGGCTTAGTTGTGGATGCAATGGAGTGAAGCGTTGAAGTGATTTAGCACCTAGGTTTAATTATGGCTGGGGTCCTTCCACCTGGACCAAAGGGTTAGGTTTACATCTAGGAAGAGGATCTATCACTTGGAATCCCTAGAACTCATTGCAATTCTTAACGACTATGAGGTTGAGAGGTTATTCAATTTCTCCTCCGGGACATGTATAGAGTTAGGCATTGTTGACCTTAGATTTGGGACCATGTATTTAAGTATCTCCACGAATCATTATTGCATCAGTTAGGAAGTATAATAGAGGGTTCTTGCACTTGAAATGATTGTCCTAGGTGGAGTAATATCCGAGTACCCCATTTATATCGATTGCCTTACCTTCTCCTTTACTTGTGCTCTCTTTCTTGTTCTTTTACTTTTGTTATTTCACATCTTGTCACACATATCACTATTCATCTTTCAATTAGTTAAGAAAGAATTTAAGTGTTTTTATTCCCTTCTCCCTGTGGATACGATACCCCACTCATCTTGGATTTTATTACTTCGACAAACCAGTGCACTTGCGGGACATACTCAAGGGGCGTTGTCAAGGTCCCATAGGTGAAGGAACAGATGCTTGTAGAGAAGATACCTCCCCCAGATGAAGAGAATCAAGTGTTGATCACATCTATTTCAGAGCATACACTACCAACCATTGTAGCCGGGGTGCATTGGGAAAAGAAAAAAATTGATGAGGTCGAAGAAACATACTTAATTGACTTCGAACAAGTTTCCTCTTTTGATATGGATGAATGAGTATACCAGAAGAGAGTGCTTCAAGGAATCAATTTAAGTCTTGCAAATAGGTTGAAGTAGTATTTACACCTTTTTTCCAAGAAATTGAATAACTCTTGTTGCAGGTTGTTCACTTGGAGGCCTAAGTGTCAATTGATGAAACATTTATCATTAATGAGGGCTCCAGTGATGAGGCATAAGTAGGTTGATTGTGGAAGAATGAGATATATGAAGACAAACCCTTTTGCCTTGCTTCATTATTTGGAGTTTGACCAAGTTGTTTTCAAGGAACTCACCGTCAAGCATACACACTTCTCATTCTTTGGAATCAACTCTATGAGCTATGGCCGGAGGGAATATTTGTGTTTTGAAGCCGAAAGATTAGATGAAGATGCAAACTCCAAGGCTTTGAAACAAAAAGTTTCTTGTATGCTTAATGAACTCATCTTTGACAAGGAGAAGATGTTGGGAATTCAAGAATTTATGGGTTAGAAAAAGGAGCCATACAATGACCCACATGTGTATGCACTGATCCTTAATAATTGCCAACCCAAATTATTCCCTTGGAGACCTAAATCAAGTTGGTCAAAGCCTCTGACATGTATCCTTCCATGGCAAATAATTTTGTGATGCAATGGTAGTAGCTATGCAATTAATAGCTGAAAGGAACACACTCTCTTCAAGCCTCCTCAAGGTATGTAATAAGGTATGTACAGCTAGTGACGTTAAATAAGCGACTCTTGGGAGGCAACCCAAGCTTTAGTTGTTTTATTTTCTCTTATTTTCCCAGTTTAGTTTAGTTTTTTTTTCTATCTTGAATAAATCGGTCATGCTCTTGATTTTATTCTTACTTAATTTCTAAAATAGTCCAGGACAGACATGGGTAGAACACTCCCCTGCTCGTGCCACTGAATTTCACTAGTTTCAATTTCTAAAATAGTCCAGGACAGACATGGGCCGAGCATGAGCGTGTCGGGTGAAGCGGCATGTTTTCCATTCGACTTGCGCGATCGTGTCTTATCAGTTTTGAATTTTCATCATTTTGCTAAAATTTTCAATAGGCCAAACACACTCTGGGATACGATCATGCTCACCCTGATTTCTTGCATTTGTTGATTAATTTCTATTGCTTTAATTGCATGATATCATGCCGAGGTTGAGAGACATATCAATGATTCTTGCGCATCACCAATCTTTCTTTTAGTAGTATTCTTCTTTTATTTCTTAGTTTGTTTTTCTTGGATTTGTGAAACCTAGGATTTATTTCTTCTTTCTTTTCACTTGAGAGACAAATCCAAGAACCCACTATGGAGCTAGTTACAATCAATGAAATTGAATGTAAAAACAAGTAATCCATAGTAAACTCCTCAATAGTCATGATGATGGTATTGTGGAGAAGCCTCTACTTGTCCAAATGTCCCTTTGTCCAGTCTAGCATACACCTCACCGGATTGGTGCCGATGGAAGCTCTTCCACTAACCTTCTTTCAAATGGAGCATAATGTCAGAGTCGTAGAACCTCTCTCAATCCCTAGCTAATACCTCTCCAAACCCTAGTCGCCACCCTCTCTTAAGTTGCGGAAAAGATGGAAAAAAAATGCTGAAATCAGGGCTGAAATCTGCCTTAAATAGGGCTGGAATCGGGAATCCACACACTCCTATGGATTCAACACACGGCCGGTGGAATCAACGCATCGGGCGTGTGGATTCTCTGGAAATCACTTTTCTTGGCCGGCTGTGAGCAGTACCTGCTACAATGAATTACTACAGTGTTTGCTACATTACCTACTACACCACCATCCCAAAATACTCCCAAATCCATATTCTCATCGAGGTAACATAAATGGGCACACGTTTACATTGTAGCTCCCTTTACTCTCTCATAAATGGCTATATTGGTGGAGATCTTACTATACATGCAGGAGCCAGAATACTTGAATGTGACTACCTTTGTGCCCTCTCCAAATCATTGTGCTAACTTGAATATGAGGAGGTTGGCACACACTCTCGCATCTTGAACCCGACTTATGTCTGCGCGTTTGATCCTTCTCAAGATTTCCTCCAAATGGTGCATTCATGATCTAAATTGGCTTCTTTCTCCAACATTCGGCTTCACAACCCTATATGCATGAAAGTAACATAAATGCACACATATTAGTGCCAAAAATTGATAAAACTAATGCTCATTATAAGCAAAGGACAATTCGCGTTCTTATCACACAAGCACTTATCATACTTGTACCTAGGAGAAAACTATAGCTCTATAATCATGATTGTTCTTTGTTTTTGTTAAAAATACTGGAAAGTCAGATTCCTTGCGGGATACTCTACCAGTTCTTTCTAAATACTTTGCAAAAAGATGGTAGAAAGGGCTATCACCTTAGAAGTGTGAAAGCCGTTCTTGAGTAGTCAAATTTTGGGCATTACAAGTGTTTATATGATGACCTACTAAGAGAAAGGACTACCTCTAGGGTGTATAAAGCTACTACCCATTTAGTATAGTATGAAATAAGGTCATTGTGAGCTAAGTTGATATAACACTACATTGGCCACATAAATCAGGGTAATCACACACACACTCGGGGAGTACAAAGGTGAGGCTGAATTTTATCATTCTTGATCAGTTGAACACACACTAACAACTGTTAAGTATTCCACTTTTGAAATTCCTATATTACTGAGATCAGAGGTCATGCACTCATCTTCCTTTTTTATGTGTCTCTTGATGTGTTTTGCTTGAGGACAAGCAAATGTTCAAGTGTGGGGATATTTGATGACTGCATTTCATATGTACATTTCCATACATTTTTCATGTATTTATCTCATCTTTAAGCATTTATTTATTATGATTCAGTGCTACTATGGGTATAATTATGTATTTGTGTAGGAGAATAGCTTCTTATGCAAAAGAACAGAATTCGGCGCAATTATAGTGCGAAAAGATGAGAAATTACAATATTCTCAAGCTAGACACGGTTTCCACACACACAGTGTGTATTCCCCTAATTATTCCATGTGATTTTTGTATATGAGTATTGCAGCAAAAACAACGATGTTGAGTACCGTAGCACTACTGTAGCAAATCACTTTAGGAAAGGTCTGGAGAAGGGACACGATTTGTGTGCTCCTAGCACGATCGTGTTAAGAACCGATGTAGGGGGCGGTCGATGCTAGAATTATGTCATTCAATTGTTTATACAATCCAGTGATTTTCAGTGGGAGTGACACCCCCGTGTCATAGGGTGTGTCGAGCCTGAAAACCTTAATAAACTGATGTTCAACGGGAGTGACACCCCCGTGTCACAGGGTGTGTCGAGCCTGAAATCTTCTTTTTAAGCAAGATCTAGGGTATTCTTTGTGATCATCTCTACACCCTTCATCCTTTTTCTTAGGGGCTGACATGACCGAATTGCATGTGTAAGCCGCAAGTGCACGGGTGTCGAAGTAATAAATACCCCAGTGAGTGGGTAGTCGAATCCACAGGGAACAGAAGTATTAGTATTAACAAATTCTTAGTTATCTAGTCAAAATCAATGGATGTGATGGAATGAACTAATTGCAAGAATATTAATGAGCAAGCAAATTTGCAAGATAGAAAATAGACATGATATTAATCAATAAAAGGTGAGGTACCCGGGCAATGGTCACCCTAGGATCTAACAAGATGTTTGAGATTTGCTAAATGCTTCTAAACTGAATCTAATGAGTCGAGGTAATCTAAGAACAACAGGGCATTGCCTCCAAGCCACCGATACTAGTCCCCTACAAGGTTCCGAGTGGAGAAATTGCTCAATATCAACACCTCACACCCCCTATGACCACAGTAAGCTCTAGGAATACCTACGAGTGAAACCGATTCCTAAAGATAGATCTAGATCTATTTCTATATGAAAGATCCTTAACCCCCTACAAGGTCCCGATGGAGAAATCACTCAATCTGAAGCCTCACACAAAATATGGTTGCATAGAGTCAAGGGAATACGGAGATTGGAAACATTCATCAGACAGAAAAGGGGACACTGCACTATCTCATGACTCATCCTCTCAACCTTCTTTGACCTTGGAGTTTTCACTCTAATGCAGAGACCTCTCTCTCATCAAAGTAACAAATCATGCATAGAAAATCAATCACAAGGTTTAAACAAACATGCAAGCTATGGGAACACAAGATTAAAACTCAAATAAACTCGGAATTAATAGAAACATAAAGTAGATCAATACAAAAAAAAAATCTAGGGTTCACATGTCAAAATACCAACTAGGGTGCCGAAATACCAACTAGGGTTTATCCCTCAATGGGGCAAGTTACAAAACAATGATTAATACAATGAATAGAAATGTAAACTATAGAGAAAAACCACCTTGAATTTGTGATGATGGCCTTAATGGGTCACTTAACGTCTTGAAGAATCCTTCTCCGAAGCTATGTTGCCGAAGGCTCCCTCAATGCTATAACAGAGAGAAGATCGATCAAATTTGGTGAGGAACAACCCCCAATATCACCAAAGACCTCTAAACCCTAGCTGCCTTGCCCTTAGAGTGATGACATAAAGCCCCACAAAAAGTCTCTAAAGAATAGGTCAAATTGTCAATTTCTACTCACAAACCGCGGCTGTCACATGCCTTCATGTGCCCATGTTGATTTTCCACACGTCCGCATAGGCTGTAGGAATTTCCACGCCTTCACGTGAATAATAATTCTATTATAGTACTACTACAGTAAAATGATACAATTTTTTCTTTCAGTACTTAGCTACAACCCTCTTCACAACCGCAGTTCAAACACTCTTCTCATGTTGCCACATGGCCAAACACACAACCATGTGGTACGCTGAAGACTTATCCTTGAAAGGTCTTGCATTCTTCACAAAGAGAAGGGCATGAAGATATGACTGCCTTTGTACCCTTTGAGCTAGCAAATTGGCTTGAATCTCCTTGGAAGTTGGCACACATCTCCATGTTCATGAACTACTTTTGTGTCTTGGTCCTTGAATTGAACAAGAACTCCCAACATTGTGTCTTTATAGCCTATCTTTGTTTCCTTTTGGCACTTCAGGGCATTCACAACCTAATTGCTAGAAACAACACCAAATACACCATATAAGACATAAACCATGATAAAAATGATGCTCAATGCATGTAAAACATATAAAAAAATATGTTTACTCAAGCACTTATCAGGGGCGGCTGGCAAGCTCTTTCCATTCACATTTCTTGGGCCAGAATTAACTTATGGTGAAGGAGCATGAGTAGAGTCGAAGGAACAAGAGAAGTGGGGCTAGCATATGGAGGTCAACATTGGAGGTAATCTTGAAGAGAAGGGAGTCATGTCTTCTTTCTTTAGATCTATTGTTGTTTTCTTGATGTTGTACCTATCCATCAGGGGCTAACCGTCCATGGTGTCCCAAAATGTTAAACTTTGATGCTTTGTATATTTTCAATACTTTCTCCTAATGATCTATCGAGTTCTTTTGGTTTCTTGTGTTTAACCTGGTTTTCATAACTTGGTGTGTTTAATTTGCACAGTTGGTTAGGTAAAACTTGGTGTGTGGATTGCCATAGTTGTAGTTGCCTTGTGTGATTGCAAAACTCGATGTGTATGAAACCACAGTTACCTTAGTAAAACTTGGTGTATTTGAGAACCATATGTGCAACATCACTTTTGAGCACACGCAAGAATCATATAGTGTTGTGTTAGGCATTAAAGGTCAGTCGGTATATGATAGCTCATAGGAATTGTCTCGTGGCATTGCTCTCTTGTTGTTAAAAACTACAATCCTAATCTACCTGATAATTCCACCAGCTCTATCTCTGTGTTCCTCACCTAGTTCGGTTTCAACCCTTACTTGTTATCCTTCACTCCTTTAAGATTCTTACTTATCACCTTTACCTTGAATTTATAATCTGGTTAGATTAGAAGATCTATTAGTACTTTGAGTCCAGTTGCTATGGTTCGACAACCCTACCCCTCACGGGGTACCACATTATTACTTATGCGAGACCCATGCACTTGCAGGGAACACATCAAGTACTCAACCCTAGAAATGGAGGAGTAAAAACACCCGATGGTCATGGCATATTTATACATCTATCCCTTCCAAGCTTAGTGAGTCTAATACTAGGGCAATGGTCATGCAACCTAGTGTTACCTAAGAATTGATACACAGAGTTCTCATGTATACCAAGGCATTCAAATACACCAAACATGGATCATAAACAAGCCAAAATGCAATATATAAAACAAATCATCCAAACAACACAAGTTTACCCCCAAGGTTCATCTACATCTGGTGACCTTGGGGGTTTAGTTGCTTATAGATAAAAGATACACCAATAGAGTCATGCAAACAACCAAACAAAACATAAGAAACACTCCCTTAAAGGATGGAGGTTAGAGAAGCTTCCAAAGACGACACTCAAAGGGGTGGCTTCCCGTAATTTTCAACCTCCTCAAATCAAGCCCTAGGAGTAGATCTTGCTCCAAATCACGCTCGCCTCACCTAATCTGCCATGAAAATGCCCTAAAACCCCTTCTTTAACCTTGGATCAATAATGGTGATGATGAGCTCCAAGAATGGGTACCTCCTCTTAAAGAAATGCCATAATGCTCCTTATAAAGAATGGCTTCGGGATGGCTAATGGTTGGCTTCATGGTCAATATACGGGCCGTGAGGTTGCCCCAAAAACAGGCCAAAAATTTCATTCAGTTATTACAGTAAACTGCTACAGCAAAACTGCTACAGTACTATTGCACTCTGACTGGCTTGTAGTTGACTTCACGGCCATAAGGGTTCCCGTAAGGATTTCTAGACTTAGAATTTTTCAATAATCTTTGTGCTTCGGGCTGCTACAGTGCCCAGGGCCCCTAAAACACGATTTTTGTTGTCGATTTCTTCTCAAATTGCGTCGTTGAGCTCATGTAGGCTTCCTTTGTGCCTGAAACATGAAATTCACAAATTAAACCATAAAAAAGGCATCGGTTCATCAATAAAATACATTAATCATGCTTACATATACATATAAAATATGTACATTTGGACGTTTATCATTTGCTAATGACCGTGCTTGGCTCAGATCATGGCGGTTGATTTTGGAGTAAAACCAGTAAATCATACTTGGTTAAGCACGCCCGTGCTCACTGCCTGTGCTTAAAGAGCATGCTCTTATATGGAGCACAGTGACCATGCTGATATTCTAATGAGATTTCTAGTAAAATGCAAAGGTGTAAGCATGCATATGCTTACTGACCATGCTCTCTTAGTACAATAGTGGTAGGGATAGCGAAACCGTTCTTCTCAGTTCTATGCATACTCTAGTAAAACACACGAGGATTCAGTATGCTCGTGCTTCTGACAGTACTTCCAAGTATGGGTGTGCTCCGGACCCTGCCTGTGCTGAAACTTAAATTTCAACGCTGTTTTGGATCTGAATTTGAATCTTTTCATTTCTTTTGGTCTCACGTAGCATTGGTTTATCATAAAAACATGCTAAAAGGACAAGTAAAACACATAATAGGGTATATTAAATATCTATGTAAAATGCACTCAACAAATACCCCCACACTTAAACCTTTGCCTGTCCTCAAGCAAACACTCGTCTCACAAGAAAAAAAGATGAGGGCATGACCTCGAATATCATAAAAGATAAGAAATTCAAAGACAACAAGGAAACACTAGAGACTATTGTTTATACAGTTGATTCCTTAATAAATAAATTCACCCAATACTCTATACTCTTGTGTGTATGTGTATTTACCCTAGGAATGTGCCCATGTTCCTTCAAAAGGAAAACTAGTTTAATAGACCTTATTTCCAAATAAACTTAGTGGGTAGTAGCTTCATATTCCCTAGAGGCCCTTTTCCTCAGTAGGTCATCAGGTGAACAATGGTAAGGCCTAAGATCTGACTACTCAAAGGTGGCTTTCACACTTCAAAGGGAGATAGCTCATTTTAACATCTTTCAAACAAACTATTTAAAACCATCGGTAGGGGATTCATTTGAATCCGACTTTCTGACAACTAAAAAGATAACTGAGTTCTCTTTTTTTCTTAAACAAACTAAAAGGAAATTGTCTATAACGTACAATCTTTCCTAGGATGCAAGCAAGGCCACAACTAAGATGAAATGTGAATTAGAAAGTGTTTCCAAAGCATGGGTGAAACAACACTTAGCATAACAAAGTGCACTAACTCTACTGTCACCCTTAAATCATGCCTAAATGCATAACTTGAACATTACATTGTCCTAAATGCATAACCCGCAAGCACACAAACAAATAAAAGAAGACAATAAAATAAATTGAGTAGAGATATTAGGGTTGCCTTGGACACGGAGAGTGATGATATCGCTCTCAATATGAACCATTGAAAATTCCAAAGATGACATACATCCTGTAAACCAGGAAGGGTACAACGTGAAGCTCAAGTATGAAATAAGATAATTAAAATAAAAGACTGAAATGAAATACTAAAAAAACAATAAGATAAATAATTTAGTAGGAGACTTCCTTGTTAAGCTGATTACAAAAGTACAAGTCCAACGAAAGTAAATGAAATATAATGTCTAAAAAAAGATGAATCTTTGTAATCGACTCAAACTACGTGGCATGTAGGGTAAACAAAGCTAGAAGTATCCGTAGTAGCATCTAGCTTATCCCGTGATGGTGATCCCCTATGCAATGCGAATGTAGGGAGTAGAGGTACCGCTGACCTGAAACCGGGTCCCTATGTAGTGGGAATGTGCTGAACGAACCACATTGCCCTAAGGTGTCAAGGGTGATCAGGATGCTGCCTCCCTCTATCCTCATACCACGAGTCTCAACTATAACCCTATACCCCAGATGAGACGGGAGATATACAGGCCAGCAAATATGACCCTGGCCTTGGGATCAGCCACCTGATGATGCGTAGTGAGGGCGAATTCATGTCCCATGCAAAAGTGGAAACCATCTACCGTGTTGAAAATATACGCCAAATCCCTTAGGCTTACCAGCCTAGGACTATCTCCTTGCCTTTTTAGTGTTTGACTTAGGAGATAATGAATTTACTTGAGGGCGGGGTGAGAAGGCTGGTAACACTTGTGTGATGGGGGTCAAATTTGATGGTGGTGCTCAATTAGCCCTAGTAGGTCTCTATGATCTCCCCAAGTGGTTGCTTAATAAGGAGAGCATCATACTCTAAGATCATAGTAAATCCTTGTCATGTAATTTTAAATGTATTGAAAGCTCTGTCAAACTCAAACGATTCCTAGAACCAAATGCCTGGAACTAGATTGTGCTTAACCTATTGAAACTGATCATCCCCTACTCAAAGTCAATAGTCGCTAGAAACTCTAGTGTCAACTCATGATTGGTACTATCCATGATGTTAAAGAGCTGCAGCCAAGATCTTGATTGAAAAAGTCCTTGAACCTCATCACTAAGCTGCACATTATGTAGAAAGTGCCAATCTATCTCCTGAGATACACCGATGCACTAAGAACATAATAGGTTGTACCACAACTAATGACACGGTGGACCAAATTGGATCTTTGTAGGAGCGACATGAGAACTACGCTAGCTCCTAGCTCGGTTGGGTATGCGCCCACATGTACGTATCTTCCGTCTCTACATAATCCTACAATAGAATGTAATTAAGCAAGCCAATTCATAAGATAGATAACTTTAGCACAGCCATGCTACATAAGCAGTATGGATGTGCTAACTGAATAAGAACAATGGCGTGCTATAAAATGAATCATAAAGAATATAAGCTCGGCCGTGTTGGTGATAAGTGGTTGTGCATTACTAATATGTAGTATTCTTTTCTTATATTGAGAATTACTTTTTTCATATTTTATCGCTTATTTGTGTGTATTTGTGTTCTTTTGTGCATGTAGTGTTGTCAAGACAATTGTGGAGAAATGAACCGAAAGTAGATTGTGGATATAATTTTTGATGAAGTCTTGGATTGAGCAAACGTTAAAACACAAGTTGTTCTCAAAGACATATGAGTGTGTGCCAACCTCCATTGTGCTCAAGCGAACATAAAAATTACAGGGGCACAAAGGCATTCGCACTCATGTGTTCCGACATGTGCGATACTAGCAAGATCTTCGTCAAATGTGATTTTATTGAAGACACAATGCGATCTACCACATGGATGTGTGCCTATTCATATGGCCTTAATGAAAAGTGTAGATTTGGGAGTATTTTGACGAAGCACTGTAGTAGTTATCTGTAACAAAATTCATGTATCAGTTACAATTCACAGCTCACGAAATTCAATTCCTGGAATTCACTCGGGCATGTGGAAATTCCCTACGCCCGTGTGGATGCCCAATTCTAGCCATATTTAAGCTATGATTTGAGACGTTTTGAAAAACCTTTTTCTCATCTTTTTCCCATCTTTGGAGGTGCTCGCGGCTAGGGTTTGGAGAGGCTTTGGCTAGGTCTTTAGATTTTTCTATGACATTAAACACTAGGTTCTTTCAGAAGATAGTTATTGGGTGAGCTTTCGTCAGCACCGATCCGGCGAGGTATGCCCTACGCTTGATGAGGGAACCCTTGCAGAAGATGATGCTACTCCATAATACCATCGATACAGACTACAAGGGGCTTTTACTTATGGATTGTATTCTTTTACATTCGATTTCATTATTGATTGTATCTGGCTCTATGGAGAGCTAAACCTCTAGTGGGCGCTTGGACTTATAAAACCTAGGATGATTTTGTTTCACTGATCATTCATTATGTTTTTCGATTTGATGTTTTTAATTGAGTTCCAACCGTAATGTCTTGTTGAATTGATTTTCATTAGACTGACACTAGAGTTGAGAATCTATCTTGGTAATGCTTATGGATGAGTGACACACCATGATTGTTGGACAAAGCTATGTTGAGAAGATCGAGTGGGTGAGTTGAGAGGTAGCGGAACATCCCCTTTTGATAAGTGTCTAAATGTAGTTATTATAATATATGTATTTGATACTTCTACCATGTATTTTTATATGAATTGATGACTGTTTTGTGCTTAATCGACTATTATTTGCTCTGTAGGGCATGAAAACGCCATGGAAGACACGAAGATACAATTTGGGCAGAAAAGAGAAGAAAACTAGGGCACGCTACCATAGAGTATTCTCGTAGTGATTCTGTGGTTGAGATCTTGATGGCTTGATGGTGATGTATAAAAAGACATGTGTACTATGAGAACTCCCTACTACACTTAAGTTGTACATTATCCCCAATGTACTATACAAGCTCACTAATAATGTATATCAATCAAGAATATATGTGGGAGAAGTAATCAAAACAATACTTCCCTGACTCCTAGTGTTGCATTTGATGGAGCTAAATCCTTGGGAGTAATGTTCCAATGAGTTGTGAAGCACACACGACCAAGTACAAAAGCACCTTGGTCATGTCCATGACTAGTTCTCAATTCCCATATTGAGAAGACCATCTGCATGCATACCCAAGGGGGTTTAGTGAAGCTCAATAAACAAAAACAACTCGAGTATATAAAAGATGGATAAATGAATACAACTCAAAAAAACAAAACAAAAATAAAAGACATACTCAGAAGCAAAATCCTTTATGAGTAGTGCAAGTCTAACAACAATACAAAATAAAGTAAAGTAACAAGAAACTAAAGAATGCATCAAATGTCGATGTCACCCAGTGTCGGCTCTACTACTGCTGCTACAGGATAATAGAAATATGATGGTAAATCCAGTGATGATGAGGTTGGTGGGGTTGGAGGGGTCCTCGGCAATGTCTCTCTCAAAATGATTATAGGCTCGAGATGGGGAAAACATGCATACTGGGGGTGGCTCCTCTGCTGCAAGAGGTGCCTCGGTCTCCATCGCTGTCTGCTGAGGCTCGGGAGCAAGCTGGGAACCTTCGGCCAAATCATCCTCTCTCTCTGCTACCTCTAGGGTAGGAGTAATTAAAGCATATACTCCTGACTAGACTCTGCGAATCATACCCATCAATCTCATCATCTCCAAGCTCAGGGGGCAGGTATACTCGTCTTCTCGGCCCTGCAAATCGGGTCCAGGAGACCCATACCCATAACTAGTCTTGTAATGTAGGGGCCTGAGAAAATTGTTCCTAATCTAGCATACTATCCCTGATGTCATATATCCTCTGCAACTATGTGCCCTAGATGAATCGGTTTGCTCTGGACCATCGAGTACAGGTACAACAGCTCTTGCCGGCTCAAAACGCCAGTGCTATCACCATGGCCATTCACTAACCTACTCAGAATAGCGTGCAAATATCGATAAGCTGGTCAAGAAAGGCACGTATCCATGGACACCCCTGGCTCATACTGGTCCTAACCACATAATGCTCTATACGCTCTCTGCGGTGTCAATGCTCCAGGATAATCCGTAGGTAACTAGGCATACATCTCAGTAGCTATAAATGCCTCCTCGATGCGAGGCCAAGTCGAGGCGAAAACCAAGAAATGCTCATACTATGGTGATGTCCAAATGCTCTAAAAGCTGAATAGAGGCAAGGTTGTCGAATCTCACATAAGATCACATCAAACTCAAATGATGATAAGACCTCAATAGTAAGTGCACGAATGGCTGGCTCCTTAATCAATAGTAGCTGCCTCCAACCACCCATTAAAATGATATCCTCGACCTCATATGCTAACTCATCCCCTACTGTATATCCCGCAGTATACTAGTGTCTAAGAGGCGAGACTGTCAAAATCTCAACCTTGATAACCGCTCAAAACACACTTGATGCTCGGGAATAGCAAATCTCATTCTTTCTGGCTAAGGGAATGACTCATGCGGCTGCTTATCAGCTTGCTTCTTTGACCGAGGTGCCATAACTACAAAATTTTAAGGGAAATTGATCAAACAGCTCATAAAGTATTACTACAGAAATCTGTGCAGTCTTATCGAATTTCCACATGCTCGTCTAGATCCAAAAGGCATTAAATCCACACGGGCGCGCCTCACAAAGCCAAAAATACACGATTTTATTGGTTCTAACTTCATTCTAAGCATACATAACCCTTCTAATTGCAGAAACGAAGCAATATTAACCAGTTTCATCGATTAAAATCAAGAATTGAAGAAGAAAAAAAGGAAATCCATCTAAAATGGTGGTACGAGGTCAGGAAAGAGTGGAAATGTGCTCTCAGACAATTTAGGAGTGTGAGAATGAAGAGAAATGATGAGACTTTTATAGGAACTCGCACCTCTTCATCTTATGCACAACCACATGGGCGTCGTGAAATTACCCATGCGTGCACTTCCTCACGACCCACAAGGGCGGACACCGTCCCTATGCGCTCTCGGCAGCGAGTCCTACGCCTGCAGAATGCAACCACATGGGCGTGCGAAAATTACCTACACCCGTGTGCCCCTACCCACTGGGGCATATGCATGCCCCTTAGCTTCTTTGTCCAACCGAGAAAAATCTCAAAGTGTTTCACACGACCGTGCGGAAATTACACACGGTCAAGGATTCTTACTGGGTAGTTCACATGGGTAGCCACACGCCCCTGCGTCTTCTCGGGATGAAGGAGAAACTCTCTACAGATATCCACACATGTGTGCGGAAATTACCCACGCCCGTGCATTTATGAGAGAGTCATCCACAGGGTCGAGTCCACGGCCTTGTGTCTTCTGGGGATAAATTTGTAAGTCTCTGCAGGAAAACGCACGCCTGTGTGGAAATTCCACATGGGAGTGGACCATCACAAGGTCATTCACAAGGGCGAGTCCACGCCCCCGTACCCTCTCTAGATGAGCTCTGAATGAAAATGCATGCCCATGCAGAAATTCCACACAGGCGTGTGTTTTCTCTGGACACTTCAAAACACTACAGGCTTTGCAGAAAATTCCTAAACTTATAAACAAACTCAAAGCCTGCCTTAGAAAGCAACTTTATATAGAGAAAACACTGAAAATAAGCTAAAATGACCAAAATTCTCCGCCAAAACATAATAAAGTACACGATGACATAAAAAATCCAGAAGAAAAATCACTGTAAAAGCATTTATAAATCAAGACACCAACACTCATGCTTATTCATGCAAACTCTAATCTAAGAACTGGGAAAACAGTAAAAACTTAGGTTGCCTCCCAAGAAGCGCTTGTTTAACGTCACTAAGCTTGACGTACATTATCTTACCTCATGGGGGCTCATAGATAAAGGTTGCCCTCTTACCCATAACTTGAAAGCATGATAAGTAAAGGCTCTTGAAGGTAGATTGGGAGTTATCAGGTTTGGTTTTGCCTAGCAAAGGTTCATCCAACTTGTTCAGTTCGCGCACATCCCTAATAGCCTTGGGGCATTTCCTGTGGTGTCTCCTCGCCCAATTCATCTTCCGGAGCACCTTCTTCATGATCCCCGGAGTAGATGGTACTTTCTCCTCTAGACCAAGCGCCATTACTTCTTCATTAACCTCATCTTAGTCTAGCAACCCTTTGTACAGGTCTGGATTGAACATTTCTTGCACATATTCATCAATTATCTCATCAGTAGTGTTGGGAAAATAGAGAGTATCATCAAAGTCAAGAGAATGCCACATGGCTTCGACGAGGCGGTATGTGAGCTTATCATCTCCAATCCTCAGTGTCAAGAGAATGCCACATGGGGTATGGAAAATGCACGGCCCTTGTAGCCATTCTTCC
>NC_052486.1:11324789-11358790 GCF_009730915.1 Dioscorea cayenensis subsp. rotundata
CGTGCTTCTCTTGGGCTTGTCTTCAGCGCAGCTTCACATAAGCTTCAATGTCCTCGCCCATGTCGGGCAAATAATTATGCGAGATAACAATGCCTTCATTCTCAAGGCACTCTGTCTGCTTGCTACGCTGGGCCTATGAGTTGATTGCCTTGACATGCGGCTGAATGCTTGGCGTGCGCTCAGCCGACGTGCGTTGGTTGCCTCTCGAGATGAAATTATGAGTGGCTCGATTGTCCACCATAGCTTACGGCTTCCCACCGCCATTCAAGGTCGATGGTACATAAAAGAAGAGAATGAGGAAGGATACCCTTTTAATACCCGTCGGAGTCCCCAACAATTCTGAGAGGATTGATCCCGGCTCCGAGTCATTATGCTTCTCGATTGACCAATCTGCTAGCTTTTTCCCTCTTGAGCAGATCCGCAACACCTTGAGAAACTCATCACGAGCCGAGGTGAGTCAGGCCGACCCGAGCATCGTCGGCTGCGGGGTTCTCACAAAAGCTTAGGTATCACGCGTTGGTACATCCCACCAAAGGGTGCCCTCACAAACTTAAGCTTTCTTTCTTGAGATCTCCACGACCTTTCTTGTAAACTACTTCTTTGGAAAGAGCATCGCCCCATTCTTCTTCTCCTTTCTTTTCTTTGTTTTTCATTCAGATGTTCAAGCAAGAGATTGAAAGCTCAAGAGTACTCTGTAAAGAAATGAAATGCAAGTCAAAACAAAGCCTTAAATTCTTAGGACTAAGGAAAGAAGGCGTAAACTAACTGCTCAAAGCTAAGAACACTTGTCTCAAGAGTAGAGAACTAGCACCTTGAAGAGCTTTCCTCAAGAACCCGGGAGTCCCACATCATCGGGACAATCGGTGGAGCCACATTCGAGCCTCTGGCACTTGAGTCCTAAAGCGGGTTTATCCCTACTCTGACATGATGGCTCTTCCTCTTCTTGTGAGGATTCATCCATTGGACCTCCTACCCGAGTCCACTTTCAGTGAGCTAGAGGCGAGAACAAAAGAAGGCAAGAACTTTGGAAAGCCATTTTGAGCGAAGAAATATGGTACTTTCTTTGAGGAGCCCTAGACCTTCTACTCTTTTACGGATTGATTCCCACTCAGCACTTTGCATGGCTACGCAGCCATGAGACCTATTGCCTTATTGTCTGGCTCACTTCACTACTGGAGAATGGGTTTTTCCCCTTTACGGTTCATAAGCGCTCTAACCCTTCGAGAAGCTCCATCAAATTCTAGTTGATGTGAGCACTTTCCCGAAAGATGAGTGCGAGATCGAACAATGAAGTCTTGGGTCCTTTGTCTAAGGTCCTTTTCGTTGCCCACTAGCCTTAATGCACTTTTTCAGAGTTGCCAAGGTGGCGTTGGTGGTCTCGTTTATCAAATAGATGAGAAAAGCGTATTCTTCATAGAGCCTTTAGCTATACTTAACATATGCAAAGGCCCACTTACTCCCTCGAAATTAAATTATTATATTTAGTAAAACTAGTAAAGCGGATTTCTCCCTATGCATTATGATCTCTTTCTTTTGATTCAAGTATGGAATTATCTCCCGAGTGCTGCGGAACTCATGACTCTATTAGAAAGTAGAATGACCAACTTTTACATGAATTTTCAAGTGGATGAGATCGGTCTAGTGGTCTCAGTTGGAGATGGGATTGCATGTTTTTATGGATTGAGCGAGATTCAAAGTCTGGAGAAATGGTGGAATTTGCGGTGATGTGAAAGGAATAGCCTTGAATCTTGAGAATGAGAATGTAGGTATTGTTGTCTTTGGTAGTGATACTGCTATTAAAGAAGGAGATCTTGTCAAATGCATGCTTTGGATCTATTGTGGATGTTCCTACGGGAAGAGGCCATGTTGGGCCATGTGGTCGAGTCGTTGGGAGTACCTATTGATGGAAGAGGAGGCTCTAAGTGATCACAAATGACGAGACGTGTCGAGTAAAAGCCCGAGGGGATTATTGAACGTAAATCGTGCACGAACCTATGCAAAGCAGGGCTTAAAAGCGATGGATAGCTTTGGTTTCCTATGGAGCCCGTGGTCAGCGAGAACTTATAATCGGGGGACGGAGACAAAGCTGGAAAAAGCAGCTATAGCTATCGATACTATATTAAACCAAAAGCAAATGAACTCAAGGGGCACCTCTCAGAGTGAGACATTGTATTGTGTCTATGTAGCGATTGGGACGAAAGCTTTCGACTGTGGCACAATTGGTTCAAATTCTTCCGAGGCGAATGCTTTGGAATATTCCATTCTTGTAGCGACCACCGCTTGGGATCTGCTCCTCTGCAATTTACGGCCCCATATTCAGGTGTGCCATGGGGAATATTTCCGCGATAATGGAATACGCATTAATAATATATGATGATCTTAGCAAGCTGAGGCGGTGGCATATCGACAAATATCATTATTGTTACGCCGACCACGAGGCCGTGAGGCTTTCCGAGGGATGTTTTCTATTTACATTCCGTCTCTTAGAAAAGAACCGCTAAGACGATCGGACCAGACAGTGCGGGTAGCTCGACTGCTTTACCGTCGATTGAAACACAAGCTGGAGACGTATCGGCCTATATCCCCACCAATGTGATCCCCATTATAGATGGACAAATCTATTCAGAAATTGAGCTCTTTTATCGAGGAATTAGACCAGCTATTAACGTTGGCTTATCATCGACGTCGCGTCGGATCTACCTTTCGAGTTGAAGCTATGAAACAAGTCTGCAGTAGTTCAAAACTAGAAATTGGCACAATATCGCTGAAGTGGCCGCCTTCAGCTCAATTTGGGTCGAGACCTTGATGCTGCGACTCGAGAGCATTACTCAATAGAGGTGCAAGGCGACATAAGTGCCCAAACAACCACAATATTCACCACTTCCAATTGAAAAAAACAAAATTGTGAGTGATTTATGCGGCTGTCAAGGGATTACGTGATCGAATGCCACTAGACGAGAATTTCTCAATATGAGAGAGCCATTCAAGTAGTATAGATCCCGAAATTACTAAAATCCTTCTTAGAAAAAGGTGGGTTAACTAATGAAAGAAAGATGGAACTAGATGCTTCTTAAAAAGAAAGCGCTTTGCCTTACCTATGATGCAAGAAAGATAGGAAGAATTTCATTGACAACAAAAAATGTGATGAGCGTAGCGTACTTCTTATAGGTTTTATGAGGTGAGGGCGCTATGGCTTTCTCATTCTTGTACAACACCAACCTCTCGATATGCTGAGAAAAAGGAAGGTGGGAAATCGACCATTTTCCCGGTAGTCTTAGAACCCCATCTAGGGCACCTCCGCATTGCCATCTTCTTTGGGACGTACAAGTGCTATATATATATATTCTTATAAAAAGAGTCTTTCTTTTATTTGTCTTATCCTTACTTTAAAAGTAAGTGATTAGGGAATTAGTGTAAGTAGTTCATTACGGACATCCCCCTCCCCCTCCTCAACCCCCTAATGTTGTTAGCGAGTTGGGTGGTATCTACCTTTTTTATCCTCCATTTTAGCTATGAAGTCCTTCTACTCTGCTTTGATTGAAGGCTAGTTATTTTTTATGTCTTTTATGTAAGATGTATTTTGGTTCTATTCTTCGATTCGAAAAGCCCGGCGATGAGGGATAATAGGTTTTTGCTCCCAGCAGGGACGGGCTTTCATCCAATCGTTGAATTTTCTTTATTTTTATAAGGAACATCGGTACGACACCGAAAAGAGGCGGCAAAAGGCTCAAAGTCAATCTTCAAAGGTGCCGTCACGAGATGAGAGAAAAGTGGCGATAATGATGTGATACTACTTCGATTGATTGATGGATGGATGGGCGGAGAGTCTAAGTGAAAATTTCTTGAAAAAAATGGTTTATTGTTGGGCACACCAGCTCCTTAGCCCTCTTTGGCTCGTTAGTTTTGGGTTGAAGCGCGGCTAGCGAAGGGACGAATAAAGTGATCGTGACGGCCAAAAAGGCGAGGCTTTGATTGCATTGGACCCTTTTTCAATCAAAGGTCGAGTCCACGAAGGAAGAGTTCCTTGCTTCAAAAATCCCCGGCTTAAGCTTTGGAAGTTTATTCTTAGAGGTCTCATCCACTGGGTGGATTTTTTTCGCATCTAGGCGGGACTCGGGGTCTCTGATTCGTGACCCCTAATTTCCACTAGCCCAGATGCTTCGTGGGCGTGCATAATAAAAATCCCTTCGAGCCCTTGCTCGACACGAGTCCGAGTATGATGCCGATCTCTTAGAGATGGACCGGTTTATTAGCGAGTAAAGAGCTTAGCCCTACCCTTTCGAAATTTCCCTTATTGGTTGGTGACCCCTAACCACTCTGCAATCAAACTTACATGATTATCGTGCGGAATTGAGTCCTATGTCAGCCCACGATATGCATGCTTAGGACGGAAAGAGCTTTATAATCAACTATGCTAACCTCGAAACTGCCAATTGAGGAAGGGTTGTTCGACTTTCGAGCCAGCGAGTTGCCGGTTCGAATCAAGCTTTTGCAATGAAGTTAGCTCTCTTCTTACGCTACTGTTGGTCTCCTAAGTCGGATCTATTACATCTTTGACTTTAGATTTCATTGGCTTTTTCTTTTTGGGGCTCTCTTAAGCGAGAGAAGAGAAAGGTCTCTTGTCCTCGAAAAAAACTCTCATTTCGCATTAGAAAGAGCAGGCCATAGAGCAACTTTTGAAGTTCATGATAGCCCCTAGACGCACACCGATCGCCGGCTTGGTACTCCAACTGCCGTATTCATTACGTATGTTTCCCTTGTAGCCTTCTCCTTTTGGTGGGGCTAGTTAGCTACCACTGCCCTAGTTGAGCTACCCGAAAAAGCTCCTGCTCTGACCTCCTTGCACTCAACTGGTTTGGCATAGCGGGTTAAGCACATTCAAGTCATAAGGGGGATGCTTTCCTGGTTTATCAATCCTGGAGCCTTCCCATCACACTTTTGAGGCTCGCCCCTTTTGTTCCTCCTATCCCTCTTCCGAACCAGGATTTACGGTCTAATTCTTCTGAAGTTAAGGTTTGATTTACGTGCAGGGTTTCAAAAAAATAAGGCTTCCTACTTCACGATGGTATCTCCCCTATCCTCAAGGAAGTACGGGTCCTCTGCGCCTTCTTTTTTGCCCTATTTATAGCTTATAGGTTCCAGTCCCCCTTGTGCCTAACGACCTCTCCCTATCGATTTAGTACATTCTTTCGACTCGAAGGGCTAGCTCTCGAAAAGTAGGAAGTGTTTATTATTTTCTTGGGCGCAGTCCTTTCCCACTTCCCATACTTTCTAGGCACTCTTACGTCCGCCTTTAACTCGGGGGGATTTTTGGTTGGCGATCTCATCTTCTCTCGGATGTATTGACACAACCCATACTGACTCCATAGGAGACCAAACTTTACTCACTGTGAAACAAAGCGGCCGGGAAGTTCAACAAGCTGAATAAAAAATAAAGAACCTTCCTTTGAAGCCCTGCGATCACTTCCAGCGGAAGGAAGATAAAAATAAACTACGAGCGAAAACAAAGGGTGATTGATATGCCGACTCCTGCTCTTAACCGTGGGTGGAACCCAAAGTTCATATTCCACTTCCCAAAGCCAAACCTCTCAAAAGAAAGAAAGACTATGATAGGGGTGAAAAAGACAAAAAGGTGTGAAGGTGGCTCTCGGGGAAGACGGACTTCATCCACATTGCGGTAGAGAATGGAGCAGGGAGGCGAACTCCCAGACATGTAGGTAGAGGTTAAAACCTTCGCTAAGACAATGTGGAGGGCATATGTCCGTTATAGAAAGAAAGCGGAGTGGTACCCTTTGGACGAGAAGAATCTCTTTTGGTTTACCGTCCATCTAAGAGTTTGCTTTGAACAACTGGCGGCATATGGACAATCGGGTTGAGTAGCAGCTTTCTAAGGCACAATCCCTGAGTCAGCGACTACGGTATAAAAACCATCTTTCCACGCAGATTCTTCATAACCTTCTTTCTTTGCTTCTCTTGCACCATTTGCTTGAGCATAATAAATGTAGCGACTAATGCTACCATAGTCTTTCGAGAAAAGCATAGTCTTCATTCGTTGCTTGTGAGCTGTGGGTCTCTATCTATAGTCATGGTTGGTGGTTTTTGTTTTTGGGATACTCGAGCCCGATGATGTATGATCTTTCTCTTTCTACGAAGTCGATGACTTGAGTGAAATATCTATTCCCAATGGTAGAAGTACTTATGCTACGACGCGTGGGAAATCTCATTCATATTCGGATCTTGCAAGACTTGATGAATATGAAAATGAAAGTCGATCTGAAATATGCTAGGAGCTTATTCCCCATCGGGCATTTTATTATTTTGTCGAGTGGAAAGAAAGCCGATTCGTTGGTCTTTTTACGGATCGAGGGCGAGTGAAGAATGAGCCGCTTTCTCGATTTTCGAGTCGAATGGTAGATCCATTCTTAGGCCATCATTTGCTTAAGACCTAGCTTCAGATAATTGGGGAAGGCCACCTTTCCCTGATTCCTTCATCTCTTTGTAGGGTCATGGGCATAATAAGAGCTTTAGGGTCCCCCCTGCGCGTGTGTTTCATTCCTCCCTCCATAGAACATTATATGGACCGGGCTGAATTGCTTTCGGCACCTTAGCTACTTGCTTTGCTAGCTGTCTGAATGACGTCTGCATAACTTTGCGCTAGTCTCAAAAGTCTTTAGGTATCAACTACCGGTGCGGGCAGGCGGGAGGCGTCAAGCTGGGATATCAATTGGCTTCTTCAGCTCTGTGGGTCTTGCTGTGGTAGCGAAAGATATACAGCGTCATTCGATGAAGCGAGGGGAATGCGTACTCTAATTTTTCTTACTCTTACTAAGAAATCTTTCTTGTCTCTTTGGTTCTTTGGAAGCTTGTTCCTAACCGTTCTATTAGTTTAGTTCCTCGTCGGGAAGTTTTTACGAGTTCGTCCTTCAGAGTTAATCTTGTTCTTAGCGTAGACTTTTCGGTTTCGATTACTTTCGATGAGAGGCATTATTATTATTATGGTCTTAATGTTTATAGGGGTCTAATTGTAGTTATTTGTTGACGCCATGCCCGAGTCACGAGCGTGGGATGGCTCGTTTGCATCTGAAATTTGAAAAGAATTGAAAGTGGCCTTACATCGGTTTATTGGTGCTATTGGTAATCTCCGCTTCTGAGTTCAAAGTGTCTATCAATCAAAGTTGCCATACCGAGTGTGTTCCGATTCGGACGCTGGGATGAAGGCTAAGCTAGGTGCGAGAATGGAAGTCATGGGTAAATGATTGGGTAGCTCGGCAGAAGTCAAGCGAGAAATGAGCGGCCTTCGGCCGGTGTGAATGAAAAGGGCTTTCACAAGAGTCTCCTAAATACTTGGAAATAAGGTTCACGTGAAGGGGTCGAAAGTAAGTGAAGCTAACCCCGTACCCATCTATTGCCTCAAAACAAAACCGAGCAGAATCGATCGGTTGGTAGGTGGTCCCCAAAGCCGATCCGTTCAAGGAAGCCCAATTGGGATGACACTGGTCGCGACCGAGGTCACCTTTAATTGCCTTCGCGTGCCTATGCTTAGTCTTTCCGTTACTGCGTGACGAGCACTAAATGAAAGGGGTGGAAGTTCCTCCACATTTGATGATCGTATACATTCACGCGAGTGCTTTTTGATATAAGTCTTTGTGCGATCCATTTGTTCGCTGCGTATTGAAACCTACAGGCTAGATCTTCGGACTCTCGCTTAAAGATGGATTGGCGGTTTCGAAGAAGGCGGCTTTTCTAGGCTAAGGAAGGAACTTCCCGACGCAGGAGTATGTTGAAATCTTCGCTAAGACAATGGAAGGTAGCGTATGTACAGGTGGCGAGGTGAGGGGACTTCCTATTGGATGTGGAAATTCTTGCTCTCATTCTTGCCGGACGGCTTTTGGGCAAAGGTGAATCAAGTCCATTCTCTTTGTCCCGATTATCGTGTGAGCTGAGGAGCGGAACTCGGCAGAAGATCGATCTGCAAGAAAGGCCTTCTTATCCATTCCATTGGTTCATTTGCTTAAGGCGGTACATGCGAGGGCAATCGGGTGCGATAAGTACCACCTCTCAAGTTGTTTAGCTCTTCTCTTCCCTTTTTCCCGATTGGTTCTTTTGTCGGGGTGAGCGGGGAAACTTCTTCTGTCGGTGAGCTTTGCCAAGGCATATTTTTCCCTACGTGTGATCGGTCCGGGAGTGAAAGAAGGGATCAAAGCTTTAGTAGCAGTCGGCGGATCGAGATGCAATTCTGAAGCTGGTACATCTTTGCCTGTGGTCCATGTTTCAGCAGGGCTGGCATCCCTTAGCATATTTTTATACAATCGGACAAGATGGTTGTGCAAGTAATGGCCATGCCTTACGATCGACCAACGCATTTTATGCCCTGCTTGATGTGATCCACATACTCTATCATGGACTTGAAACAACATTTTTTATGCTTCTTGCTCACTCAAACACCTGAGGATCAGTCCATCCAAGGCGGGTCTCCCTACTGAGAAAGACATAAAGAAAAGGGTCTTACAAGTTTCAAAACGTGTATTTGACTGGCCTAGAGATGGCTTTGCGAACCTTGTACGAGTGATCGCATGCTGAGGACCTAGCTTAAAGAGGGTAATGAATGCCTGATGATCTGAACTACCAATCACCTTCACGGGCTCTTTCTTAATGGCCGAACTTCACCGATGAGAAGCTTAGTGCCCTTTCCTAGGCCGGTCCAGGGGTTGGGTAGAACCTCTATGCCATTTTGCATCTTGAGTCTTTTCCTTTTCCAATATCAAGACAAGAGGGGATCATCTAGCCCACTATGGGATTGATTGTCCACTAGGGGATTCTAGGGAGGAATTGACCGATAGCTCACCGGCGTCCACTATCGATTTCTAGGGGTCGTACTGAATCATCCCATTCTTTGAAGTTTGAAACTTGTGGCAAATCGCGATCTTTTACGTCCCATTTCAACTAAGGGCAGATTTTTCCCGGCTTTTATGTATATCGACATCGGGATATTGACGATTATGGATATGTTTCCTCTTTGTCTAAGTTTGGGAAGATAGTTTCCACTTTGATGTGGACGTGGACCTCTTGATAGCAATGAAGTGATCGCGAGACTTGGAATCGCAGTGCGAAGGGGCGCTAAACGTTGGCGACATGCCTAAAGTTCCTAACTCAATCCTTTTTTATAGACTTTTGAATGAACCACCCTACGCTAATGAATTCGAAGTCCTCCGGGCCAATCTTTCTAATTCAAAACGATCGGTAACGTCCCCCCATCTGACCCGTTGAAGATCCAAAGGTGGGAGGCGCTTAAAATGCCATTGATTACCTTGATTTATGAGCTTGAGCATTGCAACGATTGATAAGCTGCTTTGGCGTTGTAATCTCGTTGAAGGAT
The DNA here is from genome assembly GCF_009730915.1 of Dioscorea cayenensis subsp. rotundata. Lineage (NCBI taxonomy): Eukaryota > Viridiplantae > Streptophyta > Magnoliopsida > Dioscoreales > Dioscoreaceae > Dioscorea > Dioscorea cayenensis. Next base: position 11,334,166 of record NC_052486.1, read on the forward strand.
TCCAACATGAGAATAACTAGCTTATTGGCCTTCCATGTGCAATGCTATAAAGAACTTCTGTCTTATAGATATAGAATTGAAAGCCATCCTCCTATTCCGCCTAAACCTGTCAATCGAGCAATTGAAAGAGGTGCTCTATTCAAGATCGCAAGGAGCTGTAAAAAGGTATTCAATGAATAGGTGCGAGAGGTCGCCTTTCTTTGGAGCAGTCGAGAATCCACTCCACGAGGGAGGGTCTTTTCCTTCCAATCCATGTCGGGAGGAGGCGGTCATTTCATGTCCCTATTGTTCTTCATCGCCTTCAGTGAGACTTTTTGGTCCTTTAGTGGAGGAGATTCGTTCACATCCATTTAAGGCCACGGAATGGAATGGACGTATGATCAACGATCTTTGGTTCACTATGGCCAGCGGGAGCTACGTTACGTACGTGGCGATATCCCTAGAATCACCTAGTAGGAATCCGTCTTGACACTTTGGGAGTATCACCCGCTCTACATCATTGAGGGGTCTTAAAAAAATGTTTCTTACAAACATTCTAGCCAATAAAAAAAAAGCAAAACCAACGGAACATGGTAGGCCAGGTCATCACTGATTCATCAGAAAGAGGCTTCTTCATTCGACGAAGCAAGGAAAGGTTCTTAAATAAGATATGGGAAAAACGATTTGGCATCTCTTATTTCTAGAATAGGTCGAGCATGACTTCTTTCAACTATTATTCATAATAGTGATAGAATGAATTTGATTTTAAGCTCTAAAATAGGGTTTTTTGATAAAAGTAGGGCTGAATCATTAGTCGTCATTGTTCATAGTCGGCGGTGGAAGAGGGGTAGCTTTGATTGCTCAAGTCGCACTCTATTTCATGGTTGAATGTGAAAAAGAATTTCTTTTGTTTAGCGACAATCTTATAGGGATGATGCTTTCCCTTTGTGTTAAGGAAGAAAGGCCAAAAGGTAACCGCTTTTTGCTCACCCGGTGAAAGGCATAGTAGGTACAAATGCTATTGGTTTGCTTGACTTCCTTACCTCGGGGAGCTTGAAAAAGCTGCTAACAATAAGAGTTTTTGTTTTTGTTTTATCTTGCGACCTTCCATGCCAAACAGGGTTGAAGGGATCGATCCCAATAGCCTTCACGAGGAGAAAGATCCATTCTTTATAGTGAGTTCTGAAAAGCTCGAATAGAAAGAAGGTTCTTTGCTTATTTGCTGAACCCGAGTCAGGTCTTGCATTTTGCATTCCCGCTGTTGACATCCCATCTAGTTAGCTAGTTAATGGTGAAACTTATTTTTGAATGAATATCAGGTAAAGTAAAGTCCTTGCTACTCCGGGTAACATTTTTTATTCTTTTCTTTAAGGTCACGAGTCGGGTGGAAGCTTACTTCCTGCGGTAACCCCTAGGCTATGTGACCCGGCGGTATCTATTTCACTTTCAAATACACTTTTTCAATTTCATAGTTTAAGCAAAAACATTATCCGAGACCCGGAAGAGGGCCGAGGAAATCGGTAGCTATTCTCTCATAGAGACTCCGAGCGAGATACTTAGTTTTACCAAAATTGCATTGCACGAGGCGAACGGATGTAAGGAAGGCTACTTCTACTTCTTTCTTCGTTTTGGTCCCCGGATAACTTATTTAGGAGTGAAAGAAGCCAAGTAAGTATACTTTTTTATTCAACGAGCTTTTCGAGATAACCCGAGTCCGAGTGCGCGTGAGCTAATACTTCAACTCCAAGGCAAGTTTTTGAGGAAAAAGAGCGGTTGGTTCATGCTTCGAAGAAGAATCTTTCTTTAGATCGAATATGACGTTCTTCCTGGCGATGACAAGGTCAAGCAAGGGAAGGAATAACTAGTTAATTCGGAATCGAATCCATTTTTATTTTAAGCAAGCATTCCATAGATTCCGCTGTAATTGAATCTGGTGCAAAGTCAGTAGTACTAGGGCCTTCAAGTGGGAATTTCCTTCTATAAGAAAGTGTAGTGAAGTCGGGGCAGATCCTTAGTCTTGGGAAGTAACTTCCGGATTAACTGATTAAGGATAAGAAGTTCCAGTCAAAAGATAAATGAGTTAGTTCAGGCTCAGGGGGGCATGAAATAAAATAGATAAGAAAGGCGATTTCGGATCTGAAGAGTTGAGTTGCTATGGCGGAATCTGTTGAATTTTTTAAGGTGGCCTTACTTATACTTACTTATATACTTATATAGAAAAGTAGTTTTGATCCCGGCACTGGTCAAATGGATTTAGGAAAGCTCTCCCTTGATTCTTTGTTAATGGCACAATTCATTCATATAAAGATGAATGCTAAAGACTTTTAAAAGAAGAAGGCGAGCTAGCAGATGAGATAAGCGTAGAAATTCACCTGAGGCCGACTTAAAGTGGATATAGTTGATCCCGTTAAAAGGGGTTCTCTCTCTCTTGATTAAGTCATTTCGAATGGACGAATAGATGACTAAGGACCCGTTATTGGTCAACTTAAGGACCAAGAGCACGGGTACCTCCACCGTCTGGTGCCCAAGCTCCCCAAGGGTCTCATTAGAGGCGGTTAGTCCTCCGAAAGTCAAGCACGTTATGGAGCAAGCAATTCGGGGCTTCCACTATTTTAACTTCATGTCAGAAAGGGTTTATGCTGCTGACTCAAAATGGGAGGGCTTTCTTTTTTAAAGCACAGGGCTAGAGACAAAGCCGGTAGGGAAGGTGCGATTGAGCGACCGTCTGTATCTGAACTTGCCTCTCGGAAGGAGTCTAGATCCTAGTATACCTGGACTCTCTCGTTCTTCCAGTTTCCTTCAATTCTGTAGATTAGTCATCTGGACTCGTCAGTCTTGTTGGTAGCCCGTAGTCCCTTTTCCAGTCTCAAAGAGGAATTCAGTTAGAACCGATTCAACAACAGAGGAAAAGACTTCCTATTCCAAGGAAGTGGAAAGGGCTTTCAGCCTAGACTAATTCTTCTAGGTTAATTTCTTTTCCTCCAAAGAAGGGATAGGTCTGTCTAGGGTCGCTCGACCTGGAAACAACAGTTTTTCCTAAACTAAATAAAAATAGGTTCGTTATGCAAACTGAGATCTTTTTCTGGTTTGGGGAGGGAATTCGATGAATCTGAAGCAGTAGATACTAAAGGAGAATCAGCCAAAAATGAATATTCCTTTGAAAGAAAGGGAACGAGTGGAGTATACAAAGCAAAAAGGGAAGGTGGGAGGGTAAGGTAAAGTTGAGATAAGATCGTAAGAAAGGATGGGCTCTCCGCCGATCCTTATTGGGTAGGGGTAGCTCGTATTCATTCAGTAATTCTACCCCTTCTTCATTCTTGGACCTCCCTTCTTAATATGTTGACTCTTCCATGCTGTGTCTCAGGAACCTCTTCAATACGGTCTGGACTACTATCTCCCGTTTATAGTTCCGCTACAGATGATACACGAGGAAGATTTTTTTATGGCGAGTTCTTCCTTCTAATTACGAGCATATCTATGAATCATTCTACGAGATGAAGCGGCGAGCATCGGTTCAGTAGAACCTATAAAAATAGATGGTTGTGGCGTGAAGTACTCTTGTGCACCCTACATCACTCATCTCGCAGCGCAACCCCGCCCCATTATGTTATGGAAGAATCAGCTGTAGTGTGTGGGTACAGAATGTAGAAGCGATCCGTGATGGAAGCCTTTAATTAATCAGTATTTTATTTTACACTTCGGAAGATGGTCAAGGTAGCTTGCTTCCAAGCCACTGCACGAAATACGCATGTAGTCCTTCCTGCTAGTAGCAAAAATAGTGGCATAGCCAATCAAGCTTCAGCCACAAGCAAGTAGTCCAGTAACCAGAAAGCTAGCAGCAGTAAGGGCAGTGAGCAAGCAAGTGGTAGCCAAGGATAGGGCTTTGAAGCGGTAAGTTGCGGGGTAGCCAGGCCCAGTAGGCAGAGCGGTCCAATCAGGCCAGTCAGGGATAGGAAAGTAATAGCTGAAGCTCGCTCCAATAGGGAAAAGGGAACCCTTTCTAAGACCTCATACCTCCAAAGCGTCCTGAAAGAGTGTAGGAGCCAACTCTATTGGAAGAGGCACAAGGGGAAAGGAGTGGGGAATCTCTATGCGTGAGGGCTGCCTTGAAAAAGGATGAGAGGTGGGAACTCCTTCTCTATCCTACAGATCTAAAGCTCGCAACCAATCAATAGGTTGAAAAAAAGGATGGGACAAGGATATACCAAATGAAAGCCTTCTACAGAGACTCTTCTTGTTTTGTGTAGTTGAAGATTTAGTGACTTTGCCAAATGAACCATATCTATACAAAAATGATAATATCGAGACCACCCGCTCGCCTATCGTGATTAGCTCCTCGCGTACGCTCTCGCTATGGAAATGAGTCATTTGTTTAGCTCTCATCATTGGTAAGTTCCCCTCACTCAACCTCTGATAAGTGCTTGTGCGATATGAATGGGAAGCATTCATTCCTTATGTTGAGCATTACTTTTCTCAGGTTTTTACATTAATATGTGTGTTTTTATGTTACTTTTATGCAGGTAGGGTTGTGAGCCCGAGTATGAAGGAAATAGGCCAATGTGGATCATAATGCACCTATTTTGGAGGAGATCTTGCTAAAGTTCAAAGCGAAGACATAGGGGCAGGTGTGAGATGCTAGAGTGTCGCCCTAACCTCCTCGCATTCGAGTGAGCACATCCATTTTGGAGGGGCACAAAGGCGGTCACACTCGAGCATTCCGACTTATGCATATAAGAACAAGAGCTCCACCAACATGTATATCATTGAAGAAGCAAGTGATTCACGACGTGAAGGTGTGCCCGTTTGCGTTACCCCGATGAAAGTATGGAATTGGGAAGTTATTCGGGTCGAAGGCGTAGCAGTAACACTTCGAAGCAAATCTATGGCAGACCTTCGTTCACGGTGACCGAGAAATCGGAGAAAGCGAGAGAATCCACACGGGCATGTTGAAATTATCCACGCCGTGTGGAAATTCACTACGGAGCGTGTAGCGTCCCACTGCGTGGAGTTGCCCGATTCCAACCCTATTTAAAGCTCATTCAGCCCGATTTTGGTATTCTTTTCTTCATCTTTTCCCCAACTTGAGAGAGGTATTCGGCTATGGTTTTGAGGGTATTGGCTAGGGTTTTGGATAGATTCTATGGTTCTGACATCGCGCGTCGGTTGGAAGAAGGTTATTGGGAGAGCTTTCGTCGGCATCGATCCGGTGAGGTGTATCCTAGGCCGGACAAAGGATCCCTTGCGACGAGTAGAGGACTCTCCACAAGACCATCGACACGACAATCGAGGGGGTTTCTTTATGGATTCATTGCTTTTACATTCGATTTCTTTGATTGTACTTAGCTCCATGGAGAGGTAAACCCCTAATGGGTACTTGGGTGATTGTGAACCGTAGGATGTATTCGTTTCTTTGAACTTCTTTATTATGCTTTCAGTAAATTGATGTTTATTGTGAGTTCTAACCTTGAATGCTTGATTGTGTGAACATTTCCCCTAGAGTGACACTAGGGTTGAGAGTTCTTGTTGGTAACCTTGTGAGTGGTGACACACCACGGCGTTAGACAAAAGCTAGGTTGGAGAGGGTTGAGAGGGTGAGTCGAGGAGGTGCAGGGAGGCGTCCCTTTCTCCTCCGGCGTGATAGATTCTACCTCCGTTCCTTGAGTTATTTGCGGCCATAATAGAGTGAATGGTCTAAGAGATGAACCTCATGCTGGGGCCTAGTTGCAGCGTGCAATGGAGTGAAGCATTGAGGGGATCTTAGTATCTAGGGCTTAATTGTTGCTAGGGACCTTCCGCCTGGACCAAAGGGTTAGGTTTATAACTAGGAAGCGATTTATCACTTGGAATCCCTAGAGCTCATTGTAACTTTATTCGAGTGCGAGGTTGAGAGGTTATTTAATCTCTCCTCCGGGACATGAATAGAGTTAGGCATAGTTGACCTTAGATTTGGGACTATGTATGTAAGGATTTCCACGACTCACCATTGCATTGAGTAAGAAGCATAATAGAGAGTTGTTGCACTTGAAGCGATTATCCTAGGTGAAGCATCATCTGAGTACCCCATCTTTATCGATTACCTTACCTCCTCCTTACTTTTGCTCTCTTACTTGTTGCTTTTAATTGTTGAGAATTGAATCATTATCACACTTATCATTGTTGATACTCCACATAGCTAAGAATCGAATTAAGTGTCTTTACTCCCTACTCCCTTTGGATTCGACCCCGCTCACCCGGGATTATTACTTCGACAAACCTGTGCACTTGCGGGATATACACAAGGGGAACTTGTTAAGTTTTTGGCGCCGTTGCCGGGGAGCTAGGCGTTTAGAGATACTTTGCACTTTGTTTTCTTAGCTATTTCACCACACATTCTATATCATATCTTCTTATTCTATCATCATTCTGATTATCTTTTTTCTTTCTTTTTGGTGCAGCTCCAGGTTATGACCCGAGGGAATCCATCAATAGTGATTGAAGGAGACCCTGAGCTTGAACATACACTTAGAAGAAAAGGGAAAGAACCTATGCAAGAATAGCATAATCTAGCTGATTTGGAAGTAGAAGGATCTGAAAACATGGCAAAACAGAATGATCAACAATGAACACTATCTGATTATGCCAGACCTTCAGTGTTGGGGACACAATCGAGTATTGTGCGTCTCCCGATTACAGCTCAGAACTTTGAGCTAAAGCCGGCATTCATCCATATGCTGTAGCAGTCCGCATAATTTAACGGTTTGGCCGATGAGGATCCAAATAGTCATATAGAGAGCTTCCTCGAGGTGTGCGACATGCTAAAGATAAATGGTGTGACGGATGATGCCATTAAATTGAGAGCCTTCCGATTTTCCTTAAAGGGGAGAGCAAAGCAATAGCTACACTCATTACCTAGAGCATCAATCACTACATGGGAGGAGATGGTAGAAGCTTTCTAGCCCGTTATTTCCCTCCCAGAAAATCAGCAGAGCTTAGGAATGAGATCTCATCCTTTGTGCAGTTGGAATTGGAGTCTCTATTTGAGACATGGGAATGGTTTAAGGAACTCCTGCGAAAGTGTCCGCAACACGGATTCCCGGAGTGGATGATTGTTCAAACCTTCTACAATGGTTTGAACCCGAGTATAAGGCAACTCTTGGATGCGGCGGCAGGAGATACCTTAGGTAGCAAGACCCCTGATGAGGCTCGTCAATTGATTGAGGAAATGGGGTTAAATAGCTACTTATGGAACGCTAGGGAGAAGAAAAAGGTGGTCAGTCTCCATGAAATTGATGCGGTAACTTCATTGGTGGCCAAGGTGGAGAGTTTGAGTAAGAAGCTAGATCTTATAGCTTCAAATAGAGTTGCGGCCGTGACCAATTGCATCGGTTGTGGTGGAGGACATGCTCCCTCCGATTGCCCAATCGTCATTGGTGATGTTTCTTCAGTTGAGAACGTTGACTTTGTAGGTAATGGCATGAGACCTTAAGGGAATCCCAACAGCAACACCTACAATTCAGGTTGGAAGAATCATCCCAACTTTTCATTGAGTAATCAAGGACCACAGAAGACCATGGGGCCATCGGGTTTCCAACAACAACAACAAGCCCCTCAAGTGGAAAACAGAATTTCAGGCTTGGAAACCCGAATGACGGATTTGGAGAAGCACTTGGCTAGATTTGTTCAATCGGCAAATACAAGGTTTGAATCAGTCGAGGCTACACTTCGCAACCACACCACCTCCTTGCACAACCTTGAAAATCAAGTGGGGCAAATTGTGAAGTCTCTCTCCGAAAGGCCACATGGAAGTTTACCAAGCAACACAGAAACCAATCCTACAGAACATATGAAGGCGATCACTTTGAGAAGTGGTCGTGAGGTTGAAGGAAGGCTTCTGAGTGAAAAGCCGAAAGAACACGCACCCGAGGTTGTAGAGGTTGAGAAGGGAGTAAACAAAGACAAAGAGATGGCACCCCCACCATCCAAGCCAAGAATCCCTTACCCCTCTAGATTGAAGAATGACCAAAGGGATGAACAGTATAAGAAGTTCCTGAGTCTGTTCAAGCAATTCCACATCAATATTCCTTTTGTAGAGGCACTTGCTCAAATGCCTAAGTACGCAAAGTTCCTAAAATACCTATTGACCAACAAGAGGAAATTGGAGGAGAGTGCTTCAGTGGTGCTAGATGCTTCATACTCGGCGGTGTTGCAAAAAGAACATGCCGAAAAAGGAAAAAGACCCGGGAAGCTTCATCATTCCGTGTAACATCGGCAACTTATGTGAGGAAATGGCATTGGCGGATTCGAGGGGCAAAAGTATCAACGTCATGCCATATACTTTCTTCCAAAAAGCTAGGCTTAGGAGAGCCTAGGCCTACTCGGATGACTTTTACAATTGGCGGACCGAGCAGTGCACGACATCCGAGAGGCATCATTGAAGACGTGCTTGTTAAGGTGGACAAGTACATTTTTACATTGACTTTGTAGTGCTAGATGTTGATGAGGATGCAGATGTACCCTTGATACTTGGGAGACCGCTTCTTGCGTACTTTCCAAAGCATTGATTAACATGGACGAGTGAGAGCTCACATTTAGAGTTGGAGATGACAAGCTCACATACCGCTTCTGCTGAAGCCATGCGGCATTCTCTTGATTTCGATGACACTTTATACTTTCTAGACACTCTTCTTGAGCTTATTGATGAATATGTGCGGGAAATGTTCAACCCGGATCCATATGAAGGTTTGTTCGACCAAGAGGAGAGCAATGAAGAAGTAATGATGCTTGGGTCGACTGAAGAAGTAACATCTACCCCAGGGATATTGAAGAAGGTGCTCCCAAAAATGAAGAGGGCTCGAAGACGCAACCAAAAACGCTCCAAGACTGTTGGAGACATAAAGGAGCCAAGGAAGTTGGACGAACCATTGCTAGGTGGTCCGAAGCCCGATAGTACACCCTATACCATCAAGTGACTTTGCTCATCAGGCTTTCAAGCCATGGGTAAGAGGGCAACCTTCATTCATGAACCCCCGTGAGGTAAGAAAGATACGTCAAGCTTAGTGACGTTAAACAAGCGCTTCTTGGGAGGCAACCCAAGTGTTTACTATTTTCTTACTTTTTAGTTTAGTTTGTTACATGAATAAACTGTTAAGTGTTGGTGTTTTAATGTTTAGATGTTTGTGCTGCTATTTTATTGTCGGTTTTTCAAATTCATCGTATGTTTTATGAAGAATTGGCGAAGGTTCGTCATTTGAGTTCTATTTCATGTTTTTATCTGGTAAATTTTGCATACTAGCGCAGCCTCTAAGTGTGTAATCATGTTCAGAATATTTCTGCAGAGCCTGCAGGTTTTTTCTAAGTCTTCCAGAGAAAACACACGGGTGTGTGGAATTTCCACACGCCCGTGTATGTGTACTGTGAGCTCATCCAGAGAAGGCACAGGGGCGTATGGCTACCCCTGTGGATGACCATGCGACTGGCGCACGCCGGTGGGTTATTTCCGCACGGGCGTGTGAATTTCTGCAGAGTTGGGTAGAGTTTTTCCCCGAGAACACTGGAGTGGACTCGCCTCACTGGGTGACCTTGTGAACCACACACGGGCGTGGGTAATTTCGGCACGCCCATGCGAAACTCTGCAGGTTGCTCCCTCCATCCCGAGAAAACACGGGGCGCAGCAGCCCTGTGGAGTTGGGCATGTGAATGTCCACGCCCGTGTGGAATTTCCGCACGGGCGTGTGGATGACTTGATATTATTCTCGGATGTCTAGGGAAGCACGGGCGCAAGCGCCCCACGCTGGGTCGCATGCACGGGCATGGATATTTTCCGCACTCCCGTGTGAGATCATTCTAAGTTAGTGAGAGTTTTCCCCGAGAGCGCACAGGGGCGTGCGTACGGCCCTATGGAGCTTTTGAAGTGAGGCACACGAGCGTGGGGAATTTCCACACGCCCGTGTGATGCACAAAACGCCAAAAGTCGCGAGTTCTATTTAAAAGAGGATGGTTTCTCTCCCTCTCACGACTCCTTTTCACTTGAAAACACTCTCACAGTACTCTCCGAGTCCATAGCGCCAGTTTGGTGGGATTTTAGCGAAGTTTTCCGGCCGGCTCTTCATTTTCTTACTCCTCCTCGTCGGTAAATCCTTTTTCATCATCTTCTTCATCAATTCATAGTTTCTATCGATTAATCTGGTTAATAATGCTTCGTTTCTTCAATTGGAACGATGATTTATGTTTAGAACGAAGTTAGAAATATTATTGAGTTGTATTTTTGGATTGTTGATGCCTGGCTGTGCGGTTCTCACGCCACGTGAATCCACACGGTCGTGCGGAAATTCCACACGACCATGTGGATTTCTGCAACATTGTTTTAACAACTTGTTTGATCAATTTCGTTTAAATTTTGCAGATCATGGCACCTAGGTCAAAGAAGCAAGCTGATAAGAGGCCACGTGAGTCATCCCCTAAGCTCGAGGGCATGAGATTTGTGATTCCCGAACATCACGTCCGTTATGAGCGCTTGTCGAGACTTCGTTTCGGACAGACTCGATTTCTAGACACTACTATATTGTGGGAGCTTCAGGAGGGAGATGAGTTTGCCGATGAGATCGAGGATCTAGTTTCAGAAGGTGGTTGGCGGCGATTCTCGGCGATTAGAGAACCGACCATCCAGAGTTTGCTCGGAGATGCTCTCCTTGTTCGAGTTTGATAGAGCGTATGCGAGCTTCAATAGTTTGGACACCATTCATTTTAGAGTATTTGGACGCCACCATAGCTTGAGCATTACGCAGTTTTCCGTCCTACTTGGCTTGTACGAGGAGGCATTCACGGATCTGAGAGGAGTATGCGCAGTTGCCCTACTGATTATCACGGAACCTTGATCCCTTGAGAGAGCTTCACGAGTACTATGTGGTCAAGGTCGAGTATGAGCAGTGTGTCCAACGCCACGTGCCTTTCCAGCTGCACATGACGATATTTGCACGCCATCATGAGTAGGTCGGTGAATGGCCGCAGTGATAGTACTAGTGTCTTGAGCCGTCAGGAGCTGTTGTACTTGTACTCGATGGTAGAGCGCGTACCGATCCACTTAGGGTACATCTGGCTGATTACATCGGACATCGGGGACAATATGCTAGGCGGAGCGATCTTCTCGGGCCCTTACATTCACGAGATTAGTGCTGGGCATGGGTCTCTTGGATTCGATTCGCGGGGCCGAGAAGGCAGTGTACCCGCTCCCACAGGTCTAGAGGCGATGCGGTTGATAGGCATGGTTCGCGAGGGGTTTGGGACAGGGGGTTTTTGCTTTAATCCTACCAGCCCGAGAGATAGCGAGGATGCGGTGGTGAGCCGGAGCATCTCACCCACCCCGAGCCTCGGCCGGCCATCGATGGAGACCGAGGCACCTCCACGTGACGAGGAACCACCCGGTCAGTATGTTTTCACCATCTCGAGCCAATGATCGCTTTGAGGAGGCTCGAGAATGCTATAGGAGTGGTCCGAGCCGAGGTTGCCGAGATTAGGGCTACTGCGAGCCACTCGAGTACACAGAGTTCATGGCACGTTTCGACATATTACAGCAGATCCTAGAGCGAGACGATGCCTCATCATTTGTCCTACAGCCGAGAACTCTTCAGGCCCCGTCAGTTCCTTCAGCACCTCCATCCTCGACCCCAGCACCGGAGGACCCACTATATGCTTCCACTTGACGGTGCAGGAGCCCTAGAGCGACTCTGACACTTGACTTTTCTTTTACTTTCATGCATTTTACTTTATTCTATTTTCTTGTTTTTAGACTTGTTCACTCCGAAAGGATTTTTCATTCTGAGTTTATGTTATGTTGGATTTACCGAGTTGTATTCATTGCTTCATCTTTTATATACTCTAGTTATTTTCGTTTTTCTTGAGCTTCACTGAACCCCCTCGTGTATGCCTGCAGATGGTCTTGTCATCTTGGGGATTGAGACTTAGTCATGGGCACGACCAAGGTGCTTCGGCACTTGGCCGTGTGAGCTTCACAACCCGTTGAAACATTACTCCCAACAAATTAGCTTCATCAAACGCAACACTAGGAGTCAGGGGAGTATTGTTCTGATTGCTTCTCCCACATCTATTTTTGAATGATTTATTTTGAATGAGCTTGCATGTGTACATTGAGGACAATGTACAACTTAAGTGTGGGGGGGAGTTTCATAATGCACACATCTTTTCTATTGTTCTTGATTGATATATGCTCACATAGCCAATGGCGGTTCACCTTAGTTGCAATGATTGTATTCTTAAGTCTAGGAGAATTGTTAATATTGAATGTTTTCATCCTCTAGTTCTTGCTTGAATGTTTACGAATTTTTGCCCGATTTACATTGAGTGCACTACTCACTCTCTGAACTCTATTGGAAACTCATGTTCAATGTTAAAAGGACTAGTTAGGTTTACTTCTTTTGCTAAATTCAACACAAAAAACAAAACAAAAAAACACAAAATAGTTTTTATTGTTTATTTGTATTTGTTAGGGTGGAAAGAGCTACCACCTATGAAGTATGAAGCTACTCTCACAAGTCGGGATACTAGTTATGCCCTAATGAGAGAAAGAGCTACCTCATAGGATGAGTGAAAAGCCACCACTCCGGTAGAAAGAGCTACCACCTCGAAAGTGTGAAAGCCACCTTAGCGGCCGCTTTGGAAAGGGCTACCTTAGAGGATGTGTGAAGCTACTACCATCTTTTTAAAAATTTTTTCACTTTTTAAAGATAAATAAGTCCCTTGTACTTAGAACTTTTGAGGAGTATAACTTGGGTTGTTTTGAGTGAGTTCACACACTTACAGAAATTCGGGTTTTGTTGTCCTTTTTGATTCAAGTTTTTTTTAGCTAGAGCATTGATTTTTCGTATTTAGTGTTGAAATTTTCCTTACTTGTAGAATACTTTCTTTGTATACAGGTGAACCTAAGGCCAAGCTAATGTCAATATTTTCTTCATTGATGCGAGAATGTTTTAATGTTTGCTTGAGGACAAGCAAAAGCTTAAGTGTGGGGGAGTTTGATAAGTGCTTGTGCGATATGAATGCAAAGCGTTCATTCCTTATGTTGAGCATTACTTTTCTCAAGTTTTTACATTAATATGTGTGTTTTTATGTTACTTTTACGCAGGTAGGGTGTGAGGCCGAGTATGAAGGAAATAGGCCAATGTGGATCATAATGCACTTATTTGGAGGAGATCTTGCTAAAAGTTCAAGCGAAGACATAGGGGCGGTGTGAGATGCTAGGGTGTGTGCCAACCTCCTCGCATTCGAGTGAGCACATCCATTTGGAGGGGCACAAAGGCAGTCACACTCGAGCATTCCGACTTATGCATATAAGAACAAGAGCTCCACCAACAAGTGATTCACGACATGAACGTATGCCCGTTTGCATTACCCCGATGAAAGTATGGAATTGGGAAGTTATTCAGGTAGAAGGCGTAGCAAATCTTGTGGTAGACACTGTTCACGGCCGGCAGAAATCGGAGAAGCGAGAGATCCACGAGGCGTGTGGAGATTATCCACGCCCGTGCGGAAATTCGCGCGGGCGCGTGTGCTATCCACGCCCGGTGGAGTTACCCGATTCGACCCGCTATTTAAAAGTAGATTCAGCCCCGATTTTGGTATTCTTTTCTCCATCTTTTCCCCAACTTGAGAAAGATCTTAAGCTAGGGTTTTCAGGGGTATTGGCTAGGGTTTTGGAGAGATTCTATGGCTCTGACATCGCGCGTCATTTGGAAGAAGGTTATTGGGAGAGCTTTCGTCAACATCGATCCGGCGAGGTGTATCCCTAGGGCCGAACAAAAGGATCCCTGCGACTAGTAGAGGACCCTCCACAAGACCATTGACCACGACCTTGAGGGTTTCTTTATGGATTCATTGATTTTTACATTTGATTTCTTTGATTGTACTTAGCTCCATGGAGGCTAAACCCCTAATAGGGTACTTGGGTGATTGTGAACCGTAGGATGTATTCGTTTCTTTGAACTTCTTTATTATGCTTTCGATGAAATTGATGTTTTATTATGAGTTCTAACCTTGAGATGCTTGATTGTGTGAACATTTCCCCTAGAGTGACACTAGGGTTGAGAGTTCTTGTTGGTAACCTTGTGAGTGAGTGACACACCATGAGGCGTTAGACAAGATTAGGTTGGAGAGGATTGAGAGGGTGAGTCGAGAGTGCAGGGAGGCATCCCTTTCCCTCAGCGTGATAGATTCTACCTCCGTTCCTTGAGTTCTTCTACGGCCATAATAGAGTGAATGGTCTAAGGGATGAACCTCATTTGGGGGCCTAGTTGCAGCGTGCAATGGGTGAAGCGTTGAGGGGATCTTAGTATCTAGGGCTTAATTGTGGCTAGGGACCTTCACTGGACCAAAGGGTTAGGTCTATAATTAGGAAGCGATTTATCACTTGGAATCCCTAGAGCTCATTGCAACTTTGTTCGAGTCCGAGGTTGAGAGGTTATTTAATCTCTCCTCGGGACATGAATAGAGTTAGGCATAGTTGACTTTAGATTTGGGACTATGTATGTAAGATTTCCATGACTCACCATTGCATTGATTAGGAAGCATAATAGAGTTCTTGCACTTGAGCGATTATCCTATGTGAAGGATCATCCGAGTACCCCATCTTTATCGATTGCCTTAACTCCTCCTTACTTTTGCTCTCTTACTTGTTGCCTTTAATTGTTGAGAATTGAATCATTATCACACTTATCATTGTTGATACTCCACATAGCTAAGAATCGAATTAAGTGTCATTACTCCCTAATCCCTGTGGATTCAACCCCGCTCTCCCGGGATTATTACTTTGACAAACCCGTGCACTTGCGGGATATATGCAAGGGGAACTTGTCAACCTCAATAAGAAGATCCTCTTATTCTTATTGAGTGAGTTATTGACTTATTTGATTCGATTGGCTTGGTCTTTTACCCGAGCGGAAGAAATGGCTTTTTGTCGTATGCTCCTACACGATTACTACAACAGACTGATTTTTTTATTGATTTCCTGACTTTTGGTTCTTGTTAATACTACCCATTAGTGGAGCTAGGAAATTCGATTGTTTAACCTAAGGCAATGAAAATTGTTGCGATGGAAGTTTCGGCTATTCCCTTTGCTTGTCTTCCTGGTCCCGTGGACTCGCTTTTCTCTCGATTGAAGTTTCGGGATCGAGTTGATTATGCCCGGTGTGTGTGCCGGTTAAGGTTAACGAGTGCCTCGACGCCCCTATCTCTAAAAGGGGCTTATGTGAGCTGGTCTCGTTGACTTAACCCGTGACAGGGCTTTTTCATTCTCATATAGATCTCAAACAAATGCTTTTTTATTCTATTGTATGTAAGGATGGATGATAATGGGTTTCGCCAGTCCCCATAGCCGGAAGCCCTGATCTACTCTCTCTGGTCATTGACTCGAGTCGAGCTTCGACTCTGTCTATTGAACGAGAATCCCCCTTCTCTAACAATGCAGCGGGCCGGAGTTAATTGGAAGGAATCTTTCGATGAAACTTGTCTAAGAGCCGTGCACTGATGTAGCGTGTGGAAAGTGAACATGTTCTTGCACTGATATAAAGACATAGATCAAGAGGGCAAGGGCTTGACACGAGATTCCCAGCTTTGAACCGTGACGCTTACGTGGTCACTCCAATCGCTTGACAAAGGGCTCCCTTCTCTAAGGCCTATCTCTGGGATGCCCCCTTTCACACTTTTGCTTGACCTTGCTCTGAGCATTCACCCTATCTATCCTTGTCACCCTAGGTTTGCCTCAGTCTCATTTGTCTTCGTTTTTCTATCCCATAATGCGATCAGTCTCATTCAGATGGATACCGCTTTCCAAACAAGCTCAATCTCACTTGAGTTCTTGGTCTTCCGGGAAGGAGGGTTTTGGTCTTCCAATCCGTCAACAAGTAGAGATACAGAAGATAAAGGGATCAGAAGCAGATTAGGAGGAGTTTGCGCTTCACGTGATGACAAGATAGGATCAAGATACCTTTGCTTCCGGTTGACATGGAAGGAGTATGCACCATTGGGCCGGGCTAAACCATGAGTTGAGCCATAGGGGGCACACACCTCTAGGGATCACTATCGACTCATCCTCCTTCAAGACTCGACAAGGAGAAGGTGAATCCATACAAACAAGCAAAGCACCCTTGGTCCTATGGGGAAGGTAGGGCCAGCAGGGGAAAGGATGCCGATTCTCCTGCTACTTGTTCTAGCTCCTCGAGAAGGAAGAAAGTACGGCTCGAAAGCATCATCGGCCTGCGGCCGCCTTTGTTTTTGGGCTTCGATCATCTATGGTCTACCGACTGCCTTCACTTACTGCTGCCGAACACCGGTATAACCAGTGAAAAAGGAATGCCTTGCTCTCATGTTCGTAGTACATAAGATGCGACATTACCTAATTTCATTGGTCTTACCCACCAATTACCTGGTGTCAGGAGTCAACCCTTTAAAGATCCTTGTGACCAAAAGCGAGGTTCACTGAACGCCCGATAGACGATAAGGCTCGAACAGTATGACATAATATTCGTACCACAAAAGGCCGTGAAAGGGACGAGGCACTAGCAGATTTATTGGGAGCACATCCTCTACGGGGAGCACTTCAAATTGCTATGCAAGAAGAATTGCCTGACAAAGCAGTCTAATGCACTGAAGTCGCATCAAGACCCACATCAAAAGCCTGGGAGATGTATTTTGACTGCGCCTCAAGAGCAGATGAGAAAGGACGTCCAACATTAGGGCTCAGAAAAGTCTTTATTACTCCCGAAGGTAACATTATATGATCCCATATTCCTTCACTTACTACTTTGTCGGAGTTATGTTCCAACAACGTGTCAGAATACACGGTTCTGATTATTTGAATGGAACTAGCTCGTGGCTCGATCTTTGGTCATAGAATATCTCTGCGTCCCCGCTTTCTCCTTAGACAGATGACTCTCCTTTTTTTCGCTGGTAAATAGGGGATATGATCCACTCTACTCTGGCAGCTGAGCTTCTTTACTCTCTCTTGTACAGGTTGTTCAATACTCCCCTCAATCAAGGGAACGACGCTTTCATCCACTCCTCATGAAGAAGATTTAGAAAAAAGTGAAGAAATTCTCTTTTGTGGGTTTCATAAGAAAGAGAAAGATCCCGATTGGTTGGCAAACATTGTTTCAGTGACCAAGAAGAACGGGTGGATTCGGGTTTGCATTGACTTCAGAGACCTGAATAACGCATTCCCTAAGGACAAATTTCCTCTGCCGATTGCGGAAATCGTGATAGACAATACCCGTAGATATGAACAGATGTCTTTCATGGATGGCTTGTGTGGGTATAACCAAATAAAAATGGATCCAGACGAAAAAAGGCACACGTCCTTTAGAACTCCATTCGGTACGTACTGCTATACAGTGATGCCATTCGGTCTTAAAAATGCTGGTGCCACGTACCTTACTAGAAATTGCTATGATGCAGATATTTTGAGATCAACAACATAAAACAGTAGAGTGTTACATGGATGACGTCACAGTTAAAAGTAGAAAGAAGATCACCTCGCAGATCCACGAAGGGTCTTGGAGATACTTTGATAGCAGAACATGAGGATGAATCCCCGATCATGCTTTCTGGGGGTAGTAACTGGAAAGTTATTGGGATTTGTTATTACAAAAGATGGAATCACAGTTGACCCAGCAAAAACTACAGCCATCCTTGAAATGAAACCACCAACTAACCTCCGGGAACTCAAAGCGGCTACAAAGAAGAAATACCTCCTTCAGAAGATTCATCTAAAAACCTATCGGGAAGGTGTCAACCGTTTTCACGCCTAATGAAGAAAGGGATCGAAAAAGTATGGGATCAAGCCTGTGACAACGCGTTCCAGAGCATCAAGCAATACTTAACACAACCACCAGTCCTAGCCTAGACCCACCCACCGACCACTTTCTCTGTTACTGTTAGCTTTCTTGTATGGCTATGGGGAGGAACTCTCTCTGTCAATGGAAGTTGTTCTCATCTAGTCGACATCAATTCTTTCTATTAAATATGAAAATTGCTCGAGGCAGACGCATTTCGAGTACGAGTCGACTACACGAACCCAATGGATAGATCTTCCTATTCGTTGTTGACGACATTAATTCAAAAACATTATAACATATCGGGCTTTCGACGTCGGGTCGGGACCTCACCGGAATATTCGTGAAAGTCTCTACACTCAGCTCAGGTGTGCCTAAAGTCTTATTTCGAAGATTCCTTTACCGGTGAAGGGTTGTGTTAAGCCCTCGAGCCTGACCAAATATTCTTGACCTGCGATTCCACCAAGCACCCAACCGCACATCTCTGTCACGGTTGATTCCAGGATACCTGGAGACCAGTTCCATAGCTTCTGACCTGCAAAGGTCATATACCTTCCACTGAAGACCAAAGCGCAGGAATTCTCTTTTTGACTTCTGCACTCGATCTCCAGCTTTTGGGTTACCACTGGAGCTGAGAAATAAGTGCTCGAACGTTGGGTTGGGTCCTCCTCCATAGCTAGGGGAGTGAGACCATCGAAGATGCTCAAGCCAAGAACGCATCCAATTAAGGTACAGCGTTCGCTCAAGAATCTTGATTTCACTGTCAAAATGGAATTCACTAGGATCAATTCTCAGATCCTTGGGTTTCATCGCATCCTTGACGTGGAAAACCAGGAAGCCCTTCAAGTAGCAGCCTGCGGGAAAACCACAGACACTCATTCTATTCGATGGAAATCGTATTTTCCTGTTTTTTAAAAAAGTCCTACGACACTGCCATCTGTACAGTAGCAAACAATTCGAGTAGTGTGGCATATCCTGGAGCATCGCCGCCAATTCCTAGCGAAAGTTTTTTAGTGATTTCCTCGTATCAACGATAAAACTCCCTTAACATCTCTTGCAGAAATGGTTTGATCTGTATTTCAATGTACCGATTTCGACGACGCATTCTCCTGGAACCAGAAAAGATTGAATCTCCGTCTATCCCCAGAAGGCCCTCCCGAAGACGACATTGCTTGAAACATAAAAGAAGACGGGTGAATCCCCTCTCTGTAATAAGATAGATTTTTCAAGTGAATTTCCCACCTTGGGACGAAAGGAAGAATTCCCTGAATCATAAAGAGAAGAGGCACTGATCCATCGAGGGTAGCAAACAAGCAGGAGGAAGGATCATAAAGACAAGGTTGGTTTGCTCGGGGCAAGAGGTAACTAGCTGCTTAAGTAGTTGCAGCAGTTGATCTCAAATAGCCAAGGTTGGCTTGGGGATAGATTAGAGCGTCGGGTTCCAACTTCTATATACCTATGAGACTCCGTTACAACAGTTTTTTCTTTGGCTTTCCGGCAAAAGCCCAGATGTTGAAGCAGGTTATAGAGATGGAATTCCACACTGAATCACTCACAAGGGGTGGAAAGAGGAATTCCACACTGAATCACTCACAAAGGGGTGGAAAGAGGAGTTCCACAGATAGAATTTACTTATAAATAAAAATAAAAAGGAGAATGGTTGGCCCAGCAAGAAACTGTAGGCCGGAGCAATGTCCATCACCTGGAATAGTATGTCAAAAGTGTAGGGACCAATTTGAATTGGTATCTCAATATCCCCGATCACCTCTCGGCGTGTTCCATCAAAAAGCCCGCACTATCATTGTACTAGGTCTCATGTGTGACGTATCCACCGGAAGTTTGGCCAATGTTGACCTTGGCATCACATTCAGGGATGATCCATTATCAATGAGTACCCTTGCCACAACGTGATCTTTGCACTTCACCGAAATATGGAGAGCTTTAGTGTGCCCAGTACCGTCAGGTCATCAGTGAAGGTGATTAAATTCGCTGCTGTTATATTTCCCACAATGCCATCGAGCTTCTCTACGGTAATGTCATGACAAACATGGGCTTGATTCACAGCACATTCAACAAGGCTTGGCGATGTGGCTTAGAGCTTAGGACCAACGATAGCAGCGAAAATGCGGGCAGGTCTACAGTTCAATTGTTCAATTACCTTATATTCACTCTGTTTGATCAATTTCAAAAACTCACAAGCTTCCTTTTTCAGTGACCGGTTTCTTGTGGTCTGTATTTCGAACTACAACCGGCTCCACAATGTGACCATCATATCATGATGAGAACCCTTACCTAACAACTCCTCATGGGCTTCTCCTTTCTTCGCCTTTCCAACTCCTCATTACGAAGCTTTTTCCAAGTCCTCTGGAGTATAGCATCTACCGCTCCTGATCATCCCACCTACTCAAGATATATTGGTTACTGTATCAGCTATTGGGGTTGTACTGTGAGCTGTAGGATTTAAAAAGGACTACTTGATAGTCATATTTCCATGGAACTGCCCTCGTGTCTTTACTTTATAAATAAGGAAAAGGGCCGAGTCACTCTTTTTTAATTCTTCGCTCGTAAAGGCGAGCACTGAAAGCTTCTTTGGCGAGGGCAGGACGATTATAGGGACGTCTCGTGGGAGATAAAGCCCCTCCCGACAGCGTAGAATGATCCAACAAATGAAAAGAAAGGATCGGTTTTTGTCAAGCATTGGTTGCAAGATAGAAATTGGACTTCCCTTGTCGAATTCACCTCAGGCTTTGTTTGGGGCCGGAGTCAGACCTATAATATATAATATAAGGAGAAGCCCGAACCCGCGTATCGCCGGATCCATAAAAGTGATGTCAATTTCGATATGATTGAGAGGGCCCCTCTTTTTAATGATGAGTGGGATCACATCACGACAGGGGAACAAGCTCTTTGCGCCCCACGTATAGCTTCCACTGTGATGTTCGGTGAATAGTATGCCGAGGGGGCTGCTGCTTCGATTTCACTCGTTGAAGAATGTCTTTCCTTTGAAAAACTTGTATCTGGCTGGAACGGGTAACTAAACTATACAATCAAAAGTGATAAGGTAATATTCGCCTGAAGCGGATGGAGACCTCTAACTACGGTCGAGTACTGCTTCTCTTCCTCTGCCTAGATACTTGGCATCTACAGCTCCTACTCCTTCTACTGCCGCTTCTGACTCTCGCTCCGACTGCTGACAGAACCATCTCTTTAATGCCCTTCCTGAACATCCGGATTGGGATGAATCATTTACTCCTATGGATGTTAAGGGGAGGAATGCTATTTTTATTTCAATTTTTACTAGTATGATGACTAATGGACAATAGACGAAATCCCTTCTTTCGTACTACTTTACCGACTCCTCCTCAGTCTGACTGCCATCTGACATCGGGTCAAGCAGGCCATGCTCCACCCATGACCGGTCGGTCAAACCATGTCCAGCTGTCTCAATTGACTGACACTTGACTCTTCCGCCCCCTGCCCCGGTCAATAGGCACAACCCAACTTGGGTTATCGGCAACCTCTATACCCGATCGATTCTTTTTCTCAACGCAATCAGGGTTATCCTCGTCTAGCAAAGCAAGAGCCTTCTTCCCATGTTCCTGGTCTATCTATCCAGCCTAACTCAGGCTACCCTTCACAACCCAATGTAGGGACCCCATGACCCGAGATCCCTCGCCTGTAGGATTTCAAAGAGTCTCCTTTGGGGTTAACCCTAACTCCCCTCCTCATCCAACCGGGAATGCATCTCATCTTTTTGATCTTCAATTCCAGGGAAGATTTCGAGCGACAGGTCTTAGAGTTAACCCAAGCGGCTACAACTTAAAAATTTTCTCTGGCAGCTATGTGCCATTGTCCAAATGTCAGTCTACCACCCTGGTACAAGATACCTAAGTTTGCGAAGTTTGATGGGAAAGGTGACCTACACCATCACTTGCTACTTTTTCATTTCCGACACTCCCCGGGATAATAAGGACAACCTTATTTATCTCTTCCAGAAGAGCTTGGAAGGAGATGCCTTAGGGTGGTTCAGGAGTCTCCCGGTTGGGTTGGTAGCATCACATCCTTCGAGGATCTCGCCACTAACTTTCTCAACCATCCTATCTCATTGGCAGAAGCCAACCATCGCCGATCTTCAGGACAGAGCTCAACGCCCTGAAGAGGACTTGAAAAGCCTTTGTTAGTAGATTTAGGGGAGGTTCTAATCAAAAACCGAGATCCCTCTACCCGAATCTCAAGCTGTCCAGATGCTGGTCTTAAGGAATCTTAAGATTTGGTTGACCGAGCAGAAGCGGAAGAGGGATGGATTCATTGCCGCAACTGGGCAAGCGAAGTTTGTTAGCTTTCTTTGAGGGTCTTTAATGAAAACAGGGCAAAAGCAAGGAAATCGAAGAGGGGTAGATTATACCAACTCCAACTGATAGCATCCGAAGATGAAGCCCTCAACCGAAGGACTCTTTTTATCGAAGAACTCATGGGAACTTGCATGATCAAGACTACTGAAGAAGATGTTCGTACTTCGGAGAATACAACCCAATCAGAGCAACATCTCGAAGAACTTATGGAGAAATAAGAAAAAAAATGGCCTCAAGCAAAGGCGAAAAAGCAAGACGGTGATTCTTTGCTTTGAAGCTCGTTTTTTAAGCAGTTGGAAACGAGAAGTATTGGATATGTTTAGTCCTTATCTCCTCAAGCATCCGGTAATACCATTTTTTTTTTGCTTAGAATAGAAAATGTTTCTTTCCTTCCGAGATGATCAACCTAGCCCTCTCCGATAAAAGAAAAAGTGAAGCTCTTCGGCAGAAAATGTTGTGTTTCATCTTTTCTTATAGGGAACGGTTTACAGCTATGTGGCTCGACCCTGTAGTACTCTTCTAAATATTTTAGGTGACAGGTTCTTGTGCCCAAATCGGTTAGCATCTATTGTTGAAGACGGAAAATGATGCCTTTTTTTCCTTTATCACCTGATTTGTATCAAGTTTGAGACGAGGTTGAAGATATCAAAATTCTAATGAAGTGTCATGGTGATTAAATTGTGTGGACAACAAGCCCAGATGGTGAGTATTCTATAGATTCTGCATGAGAAAGTCTTATATAGAATCTCCGCTGAAGGTTGAATGGGCTGGATTGGTTTGGTTTAGTAGCCATGTACCTCGGTTTTTCTTTTTATTACTTGGATGGCTCTTCGGAAAGCACTGCTCACTCAAGATATCTTGGTCTCTTGTGGTATAGTATTCTAATTAGTCGATCTAGTTGCTGCTTATGCAGGATGCACGTGGAAGACCATGATCACTTATTCTTTTGGTCTTCCTATTCAAAGAAAGTGTGGAGATCTATCCTTGGCAGATGTCGGTCTCGTAGGAGAGGGCGGTTCACATGGGATAAGGAGATCAGGTGGGTCCGAGACCCTTTTTTTGGGTTATGCAAATCCGAAGAAAGACGCTTTTCTTTTTTTGTGCAACAGTGTACCGCGGGTGAACGTAACTCTCAAATTTTCCAAAATCAATATAAGCCATGGGAAGAGATAATATAATAGTTATGATCACTAGGGATACCGGAAACAGATTCCTTAGTTTGCGAGATGCAGTGGACGACGCTCCCAAGAGTAGAGAATTCCTAGACTCTTGGCAGATTTCAGTCAAATTTACTGTTCCATCTCCCACATGGTGTTCATGGCGCCCTCCGGACCCAGATATGTGGTGCTTGAACACGCACGGTTGGTTCTCTTAGAGGTGATTTTTGCAGGGTATGGATGCATCTTAAGAGACCATGCTGGACAGCCAAAAGTAGCGATTACAGCCAGGTGTCCTCCTTTCTCCATCCTTGTGCACGAGCTTGAGGGCAATTCGAAGAGGGTGGAAGAGGGCCGTATCTAGATAATGAGCTAAACGGCTTCTATGCCCATCTTTAAGCCGAAGGCCAGTTGAAATGATTTAATATAGCGGAGCGGGATCTGATGGGATAGGGTGCGCCGCTAAGAAGTCAGCCAAAGCTTGGCCCCTTGACAGCTTTTTTGTGGAACATAAATGATGTCGAATTGCGACAAGAGAATGGACCACTTAGGTAGCTGTGCATTCAGAGAGCCTAAAAAAGACTTCTTAGGGCGGAATACGGCTCATCAAGTCAAGTAATGTCACAACTTGAGTACTGCTCACATTAATGCGAGGCATTCCTTCTCAACAGGAGGATATCGGTCTTCTGCTCCGACCATCATCCGACTTAGGTAATACATACAGGGCCCCTCTCTTTTTCCTTCGTCATCTTTTTTTGGGCCAGGGGTGCCCCCAGTGAGTGAGTCGAGAGCGCAGATGTCACATATAAATGGTCGTCCTGGTACAGGGGCGGCTAATACCGGCAGCTTAGTCAGGTATTCTTTTTATGCTTTCGAATGCATCTTGGCATGCTTGGTCCCAGAAACTCCACTCCTTTTTTCATTAGACGAAAAAAAGGTGTTGGAATCGACTTATAGAAAACTACTGCTTTTTCCGTTGGCGAGTACAGTTCAAACGGAACTGAGAAGTTAAACTTACAAGTGTCTACGTAAGGAGACGGTCCGGTAAGTTAAAGTCAGAACGCGTGTGGAAGATAGAGCTCAGGCACCTACGTAAACTCCTGAAGTTCCGGGTTGGTGAGAGGGAGGTTCATAGATAAACTACTGATGTTACGGTAGTCTTTTGGCTCTTTGTCGTAGAAATCCTATCTCTCGGTTATCAAAGAACCGCTTCATATGCTTATGTCTCAGCAGATGATCGACGAGATCGAACGATTACTCCAGGCAGGCTTTATCCGGACCGGACGATCAAATAGAAAGAATGGATATCTCCCATGTGGTT